>NW_013667251.1:194106-202394 GCF_000517525.1 Limulus polyphemus | reverse complement strand
TTTGTTTATTACGTAGTAGTTAGTACGTGTAGTATATATATATATATATATATATATATATATACTATACAATAGTAGTGAGCTAATTTATTGGTAAGGTGGGTTTTGTGTTTATAAGAAGAACTTGTACGTGTGATTGTACATATATATATATATATATATATATTATACGATAGTGAGCTACTGCATTGGAAGGTGTGATTATGAGTTTGTAAAGGTTGAATGTTGGATTTAATATACGTCATATTTAAGCGAACTAACAAACTGGTAAGGTTAAGGTTGTTTTATTTAAGATTGTGTATGTTCTATATTTAAGCGATATAAACTGGTAGGTGTTTTGAATTTTTAAAGGTAGTTTGTTTTTAAGATTGAATATACGCTATATTTAAGCAAACTAACAGACTGGTAAGATTGTATTTAAGATTATTTATGTTCTGTATTTAAGCAAGCTGATAAACTGGTAGAGGTTTTTAGTTTGTAAGGTTGTTGTATTTAAGATTATTTATGTTCTGTATTTAAGCAAGCTGATAAACTGATAGGTGTGTCGAGTTTTGAAGGTTGTTGTATTTGTGATTGTGTGTGTACTATATTTAAGCAAGCTAATAAACTGGTAGGTATATCGAGTTTTGAAGGTTGTTGTATTTGTGATTGTGTGTGTACTATATTAAAGCGAGCTAATAAACTGGTAGGTATATCGAGTTTTGAAGGTTGTTGTATTTGTGATTGTGTGTGTACTATATTTAAGCGAGCTAATGAACTGGTAGGTATATCGAGTTTTGAAGGTTGTATATGTTCTATATTTAAACGAGATAGTAAACTGTTATGTGTATTGAGTTTTTAAGGTTGGCGAATGTCAAACTCTTTATGTCCTAAGTGAACTACTCAACCTGTAGATCATGTGTGTTTTGAATTTGGATCCATTAGTTTTTTCATAATGTATACAACGACTGATCATAGCTTATATTAGTTTAAATGATATGTCATTACCCAAAAATGGCCGTATTCAGTTTATTGCTGCACTTGGTTCATGAAAATAATAAACAGATACCGGTTTCTGTGAATCCGGTCTGTAACCTTTCTCACTAAGTTTAACGCTTTGATTTATTTATCTTATTAATGTGTTTTGAAACGTTATGATATCTGACTTCACGAGTCTTACATTATTTCCAGGGTCCTTCTCAAACAGAGAGTATGTCAAGTATTTAAAGTGTAAGTATAAGAATGAAGCCGAATGTACGCACTCCTCTGACCATTGTATATAAAGATTTATATATTCAGGGGATAGTTTCTGTATTTTAAATAGTATATGATTTAATATAAAAAAACAAAATGTTGCATGTTATTGTCATATACTACGTGGGAGAAAACTAACAAAACACTTTTACACCATTAAAGTCTCATTATCAACTTATGTCTTCTCTTGTCCTCATCCTTTGTAAAGTTAAACTGTGTTTATTACTCTATTCGTCGAGTTGATATATATTCTGAATGCTGTTATCTGCACTGCATGTCTGTCAACATATACACGGTTTTTCTGGACGCTTGTTTCAAGAATGTTTGAACACTCTGGTATTGTGGTTACCGGTTTCATTTATTATTGTTTCAAGAATGTTTGAACACTCTGGTATTGTGGTTACCGGTTTCATTTATTATTGTTTCAAGAATGTTTGAACATTCTGGTATTGTGGTTACCAGTTTCATTTATTATTGTTTCAAGAATGTTTGAACACTGGTATTGTGGTTACCGGTTTCATTTATTATTGTTTCAAGAATGTTTGAACACTCTGGTATTATGGTTACCGGTTTCATTTATTATTGAACACAATCCGACACAGAATGAGATAGGTTTGTGAACCTTTGTTTCTGGAGTGTTTTAAAGTTTCTGCTCTTGCGATTTTTTTATTTTTAGGTCGTCAATCTTGCAATGTCTTTGTGTTACCTTTTCTGGTGAGTTATGAAATCTTTTTTGGATTTATTTAGTATTTTAGGCACATTTTTTTTTTCAAAACTGATGTATTCCTACATGTTTCTTTTGGAATTAATGTCCCATTTGACTTGATTTTCTCAATGACAACATAGCAACTTTCCGTTATCATATTTTATGTTTTTTTCATTTGCCATTTTCGGAACAATGTTGTGAAGTCTTGAAGCGACTTCATGTGATTTTTCCTTTTAGGCTAATTGCTTTTCAGATCAATAGAAGAAAAGTGGATTTAACAAGTTCTCTAAGCACAAGTCCTCAGGATAGTGCTGATTAGATTAAGGAAATGTAACAAGATCCTTTTCACGAAATGATATCTTATTGTTTTCTTACGGGAGTTTTGGATCATCACAGGATTGTACACATCGAATCGTATCATTATTCGCTTTTTCTACGTTTTTTGTGAGCTCCACATCTGTGTATAACACAGAAAAGTACCATATATTTTCCCTTCCTTCCCCAACAAATTATTGTTTGAACATATACCCAACAAAATATGAAACGTTTCCGTCTGTTTATGTGGTGTCAGTAGTTTGAGGCTTTCTACCTAGCTACAAACAGACAGGTGACGTATCCCCCGATGGAACAGCAGTAAGTCTACGGAATTACAGCTTAAATCCGGGATTCGAGTCCCCGCGATGGACACAACAGATAGCTCAATGTGGATTTCCTCTAAAGCAAAAACAAGTGACGTAATTTCATGCTTATTGATATACAGATGTATTCAGTTTCTTTACATAAAAGTGTGAGATTTTAACAAGTTATAGTTTGGTGTGAAGTAATGACTCGCGCTTAATATAGTCTACAATTGTGTTATTTTTTGTTTGACATTTTATAGTTTCTTTACGAGTATGCACGTTTTGCTTTTCTGTGATTAGTGTGTAACTTTCGGTCAGACTGTCCAATTGGTACTTGTAATATTTCATAAGAAAATAAATCAACATAAGCTTCAGTAATTCACATACAGCGCAAGCAAACTTCCAAGACTTGTCTATGTGTAGTACTCGTATAGTTCTAGTTGAACTGTATATATATATATCAAATAGGCATTTTACAGATAAAACGTTAGTTATTGTGTGCACGAAACAACAATAAATCTTCTACTACACAGTTGTAATTGGTCTTTCTGAGGACGGAAATAAGACTAACTTCTACTTTTGTCGAAAGGTGCGACTCAAAGTATGTACCTATCACAGCTCCGTAGGCTGTAATTCTACGTTATTTCCGGCAGAGTTAAACAAAAAAGTTTGTTCTGGCGATAGAGTATTCTCTTAGATTGAACTTTGTACAGATGTTGTAAAGAGGTTATTATGGAAGAGATTGTATCATGGATTTTCGTACCTACGTCAGTTACGTTATCATAAACGTAGTCTAATAGTACACATTTCTTGTGTTGGTTCATCCCATAGCTACTGACTTGTTTAAACGTTACCCGCGTCGTTTCAATAATTCATTCGATTATACTGCAATAAATATTATACATAAGCCACTTCAGGCTCTCGACTATTGTTTATAAACAGCTTTGGAAAATACCTAATAACTCATCTGAGGCATCTCAAGCTCTCATTCGTGCCCTCAGAAATAGTTATCAATATATATATTTAGTATTACTTCATTCTATTGGCCACTTTTACAATGAAGGTAACACTTCTAGCCAATCCTGTGTAGCTGTGCAATAAAACTCCATATTAGTCAGCTCTTTATCACTTTGGACAATTTGTCACTTCCAATAAATCTCTTACTATCCACCATTCCTGTATCGCCATATATGGTTACAAATACTTTATTAATATATTTCTCATAAACTTAACAGTCACGTGCCACCTCAGTTGTCTGCAACACTGTGAACTAAACTTTACACAAACCTCCGCGTTGTCTGTGACTTACGTAATAACCTTTACAATATAAATTGTAGATGATGAAAATAACGCTTTCAGTATCTGAAGTTTATTAAATAAATAGGTTGAAATGAGGCCATTTTCATAACAACTTAAACGATCTTATGTTAATTACATCACAGTTTGTTAACACATAATTCTTTAAAGCCTGTTTTGGTTTTCATGACATGAATTAACTTATGACGAAGTAGAAAAATGTATAATAAATAATATAGATACCAGGATGTTTAATAAGTATTGAAACAGTATAAATACCAGGATGTTTAATAAGTTTTGAAATAGTACAAATACCAGGATGTTTAATAAGTAATGAAACAGTATAAATACCAGGATGTTTAATAAGTTTTGAAATAGTACAGATACCAGGATGTTTAATAAGTCTTGAAATAGTATATTTACCAGGATGTATAGTAAGACTTGAAACAGTATATCTACCAGGATTTGTAGTAAGATTTGAGAAAGTGTAGCTATCAGGATGTGTAGTAAGGCTTAAAACAGTGTAGCGATCAGTATGTATAGTAAGTCTTGAAACAGTGTAGCTACCAGGCTTTATAGTAAAGCTTAAGACAATGTAGCTACCATTGTATAGTAAGACTTGAAACAGTATATCTACCAAGATGTATAGTAATACTTGAGTCGCTATAGTTACCAGGATGTGTAGTAAGACTCGAGACAATATAACGATTAGAACTCTATTGTATTTTAAATTGTATTTGAATGTTTTTATTTATTTATGATATTGAATTCATTCTTAAATACGAAGTTTAAAATCAGTGGTATTGTAAATTCCACTTGAAAGTGTATAATTCAATAACATACGACTTAAGACGAGTACTTTTTAGTTTGAAGTTAATGTTCACTATATAGATGTTTAACGAATTCACAGGGAAATATTTAAGACACGATACAATCGTTTTTGTTTCATGCGCTGTATAACAGTTTAGGAATCTAACACTGAAACTTTATCACATTAACAACGCTTATTTTCAATCACTTCCTGAAAACATCTTCCCTAACATAAACCTATCTGTTATGATGGTAGCACCTGTAACAGTTCATATATTGATTCTAACTTGCTTCTGAGCGTTTTTGTGATTGCTTTCATACCCCTTGAGGATTTTATTCTCGTTAGACTTAATATCGTGACGTCACTAAGGTTTTTTTGTTTTTTTTCTTAGCACGCGCATAGTATAGAACTGATCCGGTTTTTTCCTTGTCCATTCTGTTGTTTCCAGAAAAGATGTTTTTACTTTTTAACGAAGGCTCTTATTTTTCCAATATGTGGTAGTATATATATATAAATTAAACATAGGTCGCGTCCCTTCTGCACATAATGTAGTATGTACTGAATATATATTTAGTTTTAACTCCTGCGTTCCCAGCGGCTGAGCTGTCTTATCTTTCTTTGTCTATGTCGGCGAGATTAAAAAAAGGTTATAGTCTCGCGAGCCTCACCTTGAATTGCATGCTCGTAGATGAAAGTATAAGTTAGATCTTACGTCTGAAGCGGTTGATGAAATAATGTCGTCTTAGTAAAAGATAGAAGAAAAAAAACAGATTGAAAAATTATTGAGAACGTTGTGCATATTTCTAGCACAGCCACTAAATAAAGCCCTCGAGTTGAGATAGACATCACTTGTTTATATGGTTGCTAAAGCAACAAAGTGTTGTTAATTAGTAAAAAATTAAACAATACACAATGGATAAAACTGTTTCACAAAACGCACATGTACATAATGTACTTACTCTGTGGACGGAAGTTATGTAAATTCATGATTAATGAAAGATTATCTTAGGACATGAAAAGTTTCTTCTCTTATATGTTATTCTAAAAAACGCACATAAAAACTGCAAAGCACAAAATACAAAAGTGAAAATTTGTATGTATCTCCCCATGGACCCATTGAACCTCCATACCAAATTTGGTGAATATCCTTCTACAGGGGCGCAAAATACTTGTAAAATACGCGCATAAAAACCGCAAAACTGAAAATTTGTATGTAGCCCCGCGTGGACCAAATGAACCTGGACGGAAATTATATAAATTCATAATTAATGAAAGGTTATCTTAGGACATGAAAACTGCTCCCCTTATATGTTATTGTAAAAATCACAAAAATGCCCATAAAAACTAGAAAACACAAAATAGAAAATTGAAAATGTGTATATACCTCCCATGGACCCAGTGAACCTCCATACCAAATTTAGTGAATATCTATTTATAGGGGGCGAAGTAGTTGTAAAAAACGCAAAATACAGAACTGAGAATTTGTATGTACCCCGCATGGACTTAATGAATCTCCATACCAATTTTGGTGAAGGTCCATCCACACCCTGCGAAGGAGTTACATGGACAATATGTTTTTTGTTTTTGTTTAAAGAAAAACTATTATATAAAACTAAAATAATAATCCAAAATAATATCATTTAAGTTTTAAAGAGGGAATCCTAAATAGCCGCGGCTATAATTAGATCTCAAATCGATCAAGAGATGGAACTATGAGTTAAACGTTTGTACTTGAAAAAAAAACTCCATTCTATGAGCCGCTATGCCGTGGCTGTAAAATGTGAACTGGTTCCCAGCAGTAATGTAAATCAGCTTGTATTAGCTCATACTTATGTTCCTTCTTGAAATTCTTTTAGGTAGGATTAGAGTCAATTAAACTATGACACCTTTTTTTTTATTAGCTATATTTTTGTACGCCAGCAATACCAAGCATGGGGCGCGTGTATACCCGATTGGTTTTTATTACTCATCAGGATTTCTACCAGCCTGTCCTCAAATTGAAATTCTTTTTTGGCAGGATTAGAGTAAATTAATCTATGAGACATTGGGCGTGGTCAAATATATCAATCGAAAAGGTTTGAACAATGTGTTTTGTAAGTACGGTTCCCGACTTTACCGACCGAATTTTACTTATCAGTGTAGGTTATTGTATTTAGTTTTTCCAACCTTTAGGAACCATCTGTATGTTAGAATATACTTATAATAGGTTTAAATTACTATCCATACTGTAAGAGTGTAAGTTTCTGAATGTATATTTTTATCAAGTAAATTTAAATGCATGAGCATGAATTGTGTGATTAATAATAACCACAGTTTTGACAGGAACGTGCAAAAGTTTCACCCAAGCCCGTTGTTGCCCGGGTAATATAATGTAATATTTGAAAGTTGAAGCACAGTAGAAGCATCCGCCGAATAGTTAGATTCATTATTTATTATGTACAAACGCACATATATATATATATATATATATACACACACATGTATATTTATAACGTTGTTTTAAAGCCTAGACAAGCCTGTATGAAATTGATTCCGCTCCTGTACTGAATATTTAATATTCTGAGTATGGCCATTTTTACGCTTAGGTGAACGCGATGCCTCCTTCAATTACTGGCCTTGTTTTATTTATACTTTTTGCTTACATATACAGACATATGTATATATGGACATAAAGCTACAACTACAATATGTAGCTAACAAACAAATAGACAGACAGACAGACTAACAGCAAATTATAGGTTTAAGTTCTGTTTATAAATAAGCTTACCTTTAACTTTAAACTCTGTGTTTAGCAACGTCGCTGTTCTCTAACTCGAATTCTCTCGCCTTGTAATCTGAATATTTAGGGACGGGTGTTTCTGGAAAGAAAACTGTTGGTATTTAGAAGTTCCGTGTAGCAAACTGACCGAGGTAGTCAAGGATGAGTAACAGAAATGGAAACACAACGCCAAAGCATGACTGAAAGTACTTTAAATTATTCCTTTCGACTTGGATCAGGAACAACATACACGATATGTGTTTGTAGAGCAATGAACTGACTGGAAAGGGTCAAGAAAGCAGATACATCTCTCGGAAGTGAAAATAATAAGAAATGTTAATCGTGAAGGATATAGAAAGGTTTCTCTCTCTCTCTCGGACACAGTAGAATTGTAAAATGTTATTGCAGCATTGAATTGAAATTGATGCTCTAAATGTTGTAACTCAACCCTAACTGTATATTGGGTAGTGATTGCCTGACCATCATCGTTTTATTTTATGTTTATTTGAATGTGTTCTTGAGGCAATGTTTAGAAAAACCATAACCAAAGTTTGTTTAAGAGAGAGAGGAAAAAATAGTTCAAAATTCGCATGCGTGTCAGACAAAGGAAACAGGTCTTATCTATGCAATTGTGTGACTGAACTTCACAGTGGCTTAACAATAGAATTATCTGGTGGAGACATTTGACTAATTATCCATCTGACAGATTTTGGCATTATACAACTTCATCTTAAATAACGTTTTGTCTTGAAAATTTAAAAATGGAACTCACTGTTAACCTTTAAAAAATGTGTTTGTTTTTATTTGAAGTTAAACATAAAGCTACACAATTGGCTATCTGTGCTCTGCACACCCCGGGTATCG
>NW_013667251.1:180914-193740 GCF_000517525.1 Limulus polyphemus | reverse complement strand
GCACACCACGGGTATCGAAACCCGGTTTTTAGCGTTGTAAGTCCGCGGACATACCGCTGTGCCACTGGGAGCTCTTTTTTTTAATTTTTACTTTTGATAAAGATGCAGATACTTTCATTACAACTTTGTTAATATTATCACGTGCATCATAGACAAAAAACTAAATTATAAACGAGGACAGATTTACAACTTTAATATATACGTGTCATTATAAGTTTTGTATTAATTTTTTAAATTTATTTTCATTATTATTGTTGTTGTGTGTTTCTTCATATTTTTTTTTTCATCTACCTACGTTTTTGTTTGTTTTAACACGGTATATCCGTGATGGAATGGAACTCCAGATTTAAGCGTTGTAACTTCGTAAACTTATCGCTGACCCACTGGGAAACGTTTCAGATCTAACTACCATTTGACCACAGATACTAAATTGTTTTTGTACCACTTTTCTTTTGATTAGTTCATCACGGATTTCAGCTCAGGAGTGTGTAAAAATCACATTTCACTTCTATATTTTGTTTGACACATGTCTCTGCTTCGAAATCTTATTTAGTGTGACAGCTCGTGTGTTAAGGTGGACCTGTATTAGGGAAATTGGCTTATATTGTTTGTTTTAGCGCAGAGCTACGCATTAGACTACCTGCGCTCTGTCCACTGAGGGAGGACCGAACCCAGAGTTTTAGCGTTGTAAGTCTATAATATCTGCCAAATTAAAGTCACAGTAGAGGAAACAAATGCTTGTTGTTGAAACACAAAAAAAGAAAGAGAATGACATTCACAAAGAACACACACACACACACACAATATATATATATATATAATTTTGTTTGTGTAATATTATCTAATATTTTATACTTTTTTGATGTAATGTGCTCACAAAAACTATTTATCAACATACGAATACTTTTTTTCTTCCTGGTGATTTTATTTTAAAACGGCACCTATGTCAACCAAATGTCTACATGAAATCTGTGCTATTGCCAAATGTCTATCTGAAATCTGTGTTATTTGTGCGCAGTATCAAACAACTCGATTTTATAGTATAAGACACCAGAACTAGTGAAGCAACCGACCTTAATAGGCCTAACAGTTTGATAAAAATTATGTTTGACTGGAGATTCTTTTATTTTTAAATCGCATTCCTCTCAATTAATCCACTACGAATTTCAAATCAGTCTAGCTGATGAGTTCTGATGTTAAATCAAATGTTTGTTAAAGGACAGTGACGTGTGACAGACGAAATATAGGCCTGAAATGTTTTTTTTTTTAACAATTGTGACTGAAATCACTAATGGAGTACTTAAAAGAAACGCAATAAAAAACGTTTGCAGTCAAACGTAAGTGTTCTTTTCATCGTATTTATTAGATTATGTAGATATCTTATTCCACATTGTTTTACTTTTTCCACTAGAAACTGCTACGTCATTACTCCACTATTTAATACAACAATACTTAAACAAAGAGGACGAAAGCCTGATTCTTTCGAACACTTATAAGAATGCGGATTATTTATTTCATTGTTGCCATTGATTTACCCTACAAATTATTTCAAGTTTCTATCTTTAACGATTGAATGAGACAGGAGTTCACACAGATAAGCACCCAATATGACATACTGTCGTCGCTTATTTATATGATATCTCACGAAAAGTGCTTATTAATTACAAAGTTACTGTTAACCTTTTAACTTTTTTTTACCCAGGTTTTGGCTTTTCGCTTTCGTCAGAGTACGTTACAATGTCGTTAAACTATGTCATTGATTAAAATTAAAATAATAATTCAGTATCGTTGTTTAAATTTATTTTTACTTTCTTATTGCTTGAATTATGATTTATAACTTTTCGTAGTGAGAATTTTTGTTTTATACTCCTGCCACTTTCAAAAAATGTTAGTTAATTATACACTCACAAAAAAAGGACACTTTTCCCAAAGCGTGTTGTATTATATAATTGTAAGTAATTGATGGTTTGTGTTTTGTATTTATTCGATTTCACCAAGATCGCGGTATTGTGAATGTTACAACATACTCTTATATACAACAGGTCTAGACAAATGTTTCTCAACCACCAGTTTGCGGCCCAGCGCACGTTCGTCACAACCACCTTACCTATCCACGGGATTCACAGAAACAAACAAAAATGTCAAATATTCATATGTAAATCGCAATGGTTTTCGGTGTTATTGCATTTTAGTGTCCACGACAATCTAAGGAGGCTGCGAGGCGGTCCCTGGTTGCTGTATCACCAACAAAACCCTACAATAGGTGGTCCCTGGTTGCTGTATCACCAACAAAACCCTACAATAGGCGGTCCCTGGTTGCTGTATCACCAACAAAACCCTACAATAGGTGGTCCGTGGTTGCCGCATCATCAACAAAACCCTATAATAGGCGGTCCCTGGTTGCTGTATTACCAACAAAACCCTACAATAGGTGGTCCGTGGTTGCCGCATCATCAACAAAACCCTATAATAGGCGGTCCCTGATTGCTGTATCACCAACAAAACCCTACAATAGGCGGTCCCTAGTTGCTGTATTACCAACAAAACCCTACAATAGGCGGTCCCTGGTTGCTGTATCACCAACAAAACCCTACAATAGGCGGTCCCTGGTTGCTGTATCACCAACAAAACCCTACAGTATTCGCCAACCGTGTTTCAGTGGAAACAATTTCTCGAAACACAGTGTTACCTTGTGTTATATTTATGTGCTTTTATCCAATTGATCCCGACGTTTGGCGAAGTATTTTAAGTTTGTTTATATTACCAGTGTCTACTCAGTGGGTTAGGAACATGTTTACCGTGCGGTGTATTATCCCCCGAAAATGTAACAACAATGCTGTTTCGGGAAATGACGACCAGCGAGTGGCTTAGCTTCCCTGTATAATAGAAAGTGTAGTTTTTATATAATTCCAGAAGCCCACATTCCTACTCCATTGGAGTGTGGATTTTTAAATAGAACAAAGGACAATGCCACGTTCCTCTTCAGCATATCGTATTACATAGAATTGAACGTGGTGAAATGGAGGTTTATTCTACGCGTATATCAGTGAAATCTATACTTCATGTCGTTCTATTTAGTGTAGGTAACGAAGTTCGATAAAGACACATACACAAGTACGGAGAACTCAAAAATGATTTGTAAAAAAACGCCAATTCTCCTGTGGAAGTTTAGTTATCAGTAAGTGTTAGCACACCAGTCTCCCTGTGGGTGTTTAGCTATCAGTAAGTATTAGCACACCAGCCTCCCTGTGGGTGTTTAGCTATCAGTTAGTGTTAGTACACCAGTCTCCCTGTGGGTGTTTAGCTATCAGTAAGTGTTAGCACACCAGCCTCCCTGTGGGTGTTTAGCTATCAGTAAGTGTTAGGACACCAGTTTCCCTGTGGGTGTTTATTTGTAGACGGCTTCTGAAGGGTTTTCACGGCCGTTCTCCCGATGAAGGTCAATTTTTGAAGGGTTTTCACGGCCGTGCACCCGATGAAGGTCAACCTCCATCCATCATTCTTCTAGAGAAAAAGAGCAACAAACTGACAGTATTTTTTTCTGATTTATTTATTTATTTATTTTCATTTGCAGATCCTCCCCGAATTGTGATAGCCCCCAGAGACCAGACAGTGGTCAGCGGTAGCATCGCTAGTTTCGTCTGTACAGCTTTTGGGAATCCTAAGCCTATGATTGAGTGGCGGAAAGATAACCGACGAATAACTACCCAACGCTATACAGTTCAAGAAATGCCCAATGGCTCCGTACTACGGATAGAACCTGTACGCCCTGAGAGAGACATATCTGTCTACGAATGCGTAGCGGAGAACGGAGTAGGAGAGCCAGCTAAGGCAGCGGCGGAACTAAAGGTCCTCCCTGGTAAGTTATTTTTCTTGGGGCTGTAGTGTTTGAAGCTCTAGTTGGGGTAGTGAATAACGTTGTAAGTGTCGTTACAGTGGTACTTTGTACTATGAGCTAAAGTCATCCAGTCGTAACAAAATTCTATGTTTCTTAAGGACACTTATAAACTTAAGAATGGTTGTGATTTTTGAACGTTTCAAAATGTCTCAAAGTCTAACTTGCTAGTAGTTGATATTAAGTGTGAAATTACGTCACAGTAAGACTGGTAGTTATTTTAATCACGTCTTTCTTTATTGGCCCATTAATGGTCTCCATGGTTATAGTAGCATATCATCCATACTTCATCTGTTTGCCGCAGACGACGAGATTTTTCGCTCAGTACCATATTTCATCAGAACGACTATATATTGATGAGCTATTATTAGATCCTTGAAACTCGATTTATACAGTAGACGATGTATTGATGAGCTACTATTAGATGCTTGAAACTCGATTTATGCAGTAGACGATGTATTGATGAACTATTATTAGATGCTTGAAACTCGGTTTATACAGTAGACGATGTATTGATGAGCTACTATTAGATGCTTGAAACTCGATTTATACAGTAGACGATGTATTGATGAGCTACTATTAGATGCTTGAAACTCAATTTATACAGTAGAGTATGTATTGATAAACTACTATTAGATGCTTGAAACTCAATTTATACAGTAGACTATGTATTGATAAACTACTATTAGATGCTTGAAACTCAATTTATACAGTAGAGTATGTAATGAGGAGCTACTATTAGATGCTTGAAACTCTATTTATACAGTAGACGATGTATTGATGAGCTACTATTAAAGTCTACTGTATAAATTGAGTTTCAAGCATCTAATAGTAGTTTATCAATACATAGTCTACTGTATAAATTGAGTTTCAAGTATCTAGTAGTAGTTCATCAATACATAGTCTACTGTATAAATCGAGTTTCAAGCATCTAATAGTAGCTCATCAATACATCGTCTACTGTTTAAATTGAGTTTCAAGCATCTAATAGTAGTTTATCAATACATAGTCTACTGTATAAATCGAGTTTCAAGCATCTAATAGTAGGTTATCAATACATAGTCTACTGTATAAATCGAGTTTCAAGCATCTAATAGTAGCTCATCAATTCATCGTCTACTGTATAAATTGAGTTTCAAGTATCTAATAGTAGCTCATCAATACATAGTCTACTGTATAAATTGAGTTTCAAGCATCTAATAGTAGTTTATCAATACATAGTCTACTGTATAAATCGAGTTTCAAGCATCTAATAGTAGCTCATCAATACCATGTCTACTGTATAAATCGAGTTTCAAGCATCATGTATTGATAAACTATTATTAGATGCTTGAAACAAAATTTGGGGGCTATATCCTCACAGAAGACACAATGCAGAACGCTCCTTGTATAATTTTATACGAAAAGAAACACTTCAGTGTTTTCAGTATGTTATTAGTCAATCAATTCCATGGTTGGTCATCTTTTAAATGTTGGCACAACGTTAATCGTCACTTCACAAAAAAGCGCTTCAGCATACTCAAAATCAACGGGTTGATTTTTTTTACACTAACTCTAACTGTTTTATACCAAACTGCAGAACTGTGATGGTAACCAGTGATTCTTATTTCATTATCAATATGCATATATGTTTTTTCAGCTACTCATTTTACAGTTACCGCTTTCAGGGTCAGGCATGGCCAGGTGGTTAGGGCGCTATCTGAGGGTCGCGGATTAGAATCCCCGTCCCACCAAACATGCTTGCCTTTTCAGCCATGGGGGCGTTATAATGTGACGGTCAGTCCCACTATTCGTTGGTAAAAGAGTTGGCGGTGGGTGGTGATGAATAGTTGCCTTTCATTGTTAAATTAGGGACGGCTAGCGCAGATAGCCCTCGTGTAGATTTGCGCGAAATACAAAACAAACCAAACCGTTTTCAGTAAGTGAGTGGTTAAACATTTAATAACTAATGGTAACTGAATAACGATGAACGTGCCGCTAATTGCTAACTTAAACTTCTGTTTCAAAATATTTCTTTTACTTGAATATAAGATAGTCAAAAATAACCTAACATACATAGAAAAGAAAAAAAACTGATGATTCTTTATTAAAAAGTAAAACTTTGCGTTCATATAGCCCTCTTAAGTATGCATGTGCACAAGTTTTTTTTTAAAGTGACTGTAATTTGATGTAAAATAGAACAACCTGAGAACTAGCAGAATATAGCTTTTCTCAAACCTATGACGTAATGATATTTGTGTTTCTTTCGTCGCGCATGCTTACGAACTAGTATATCTGCTATTTACTGATTGAAGATAACAATCTTGCAAAAGCTTAGGGTTGGCGTCACACAAGCTTTCTCCAGCAAGTGAGTGAATGAAATAAGACACGCTTTTCTACTCGTGTTCTGCTTGAAATAATACACGTGCAGTGTACTTGTGTTAAAACTTTAGAACTTGTGAAAGGCTTTAATGTAAGGTATCATGTTGGCTAGCCATTTTTATGAAGTTCTACTTTGATAATCTCCATAAGCACATCATAGGGTGCGTGCTGTGTTAAAAAACAATTATTCTCGTTCCGCAGACGTTTTATTTTCATTTCCAATGTTACACTTGTCATGCTAGTTATGTCAGGTATATGAAGGTGATTCATATCACACAAATTGGAAACGTTTCGTTGATTTTATGTGTGGAAACAAACACACAGTTTAATTTGTAAATAAACTTGTGTTTTATACATCATCTTCAGAAATCTTCTTTGAGTTACACTTCACCATAGTTAATTTTGGCGACAAGTTGGAGATTTGTGTCCAAAGAATGTTGTCTGTCATCTTAACAAGATGCATAACCTTAATTCCCACTCTTTAAGACGGTAATAAATATAAAAATAGTAAAGCTAGGAGATGGGCTAAATTGACGTTTCGCTTCTGTTGAACCTGACTGAATACTTTTCTTCTGTTAATACTGCATAGTTCGCAACTCGTTGCCGCAAGAAAGCTTTCACCGCTATAGCGCCGTGGGTGTGCTGTACGAGATAAATATCTCTGTTTTATCTGACAAGTGTAGCCCAAGAGTTGGCGGTGGGTGCTGTTGATTAGTTGTCTTCCCTATTGTCAGTATCAGTTGAAAATTGTGGATAGTTATATTAGATATCGTTTGAGATTAAGTGATTTAGGTATAGTTTGACACTGTAAATGTGGATTCAGATTAAGTGAATTAGGTATAGTTTTACACTGTAAACGCTGTTTTAACAGGTCAATATGGTTAATATATCTCAGTCTCTTTTCGTTCAGTTTTCTAAGTTGTTTGGTAGGGTTGGGATTAGAATACGATTGGGAAGTTGTAATGGAGAGAAGGTTTAGTTTGAGGAGAGTGGAAGATTTTACTATAGGACGTGAAGGTTCAGAGTCATCAGGTTTGGAACTTAGTGGAGAATTTCTAGGAATATAGTGGATACCAGAAGGAAGGTTGTTTTCAAGGTGTGCAGAAGATTCGGCTTTTGGAAGGAGAAAAGTTTTAGAGATTGTGAAGTTTGGAAGGTCATCAGGCTCAGGGCTTACTAGAAGGTTATTAGGAATAAGAGTGGAAGCCGTAACTTCTGCATGAGTAGAGTAGAAGGGTCAAATGTAGACTTTGGAATAGTTCCAGGGGTAGTAGTGATGGAATTTGGAAGTATAGAAGTGTGGCATACAGATGTATATAGTTTGTGTTGAAAGGTTGTGACTAAAGCAGGCTTCGTGGATTGGGTATTAGGTTTAGGGCTTAGGGAAAGGTTACTAGAAATAAAATTGGAAGCTGTAACTTCAGCATAGGTTAGACATTTAGGCGTAGGCACATAATTAGAGTTTAGTACAGTTCCAGGAGAAACAGGATTTGGAAGTGTAGTAGAGGTGTGGCATACAGATGTATGCTCTTCGGGTTGAGAATTTTTAATGAGATAGGGGTATGGGGAACAGAAGAGGTTGACGGAGATTTAGGACTAGGGGTGTTTGGTTGGAGTATTCAATATTAGTTTGTAGGCGAGGAAGAATAAAGTTGGTAATAAAGAAGTGGAAATTATGGGATAGGGAAACGATTCCTTGGAAGGAAAGGTGTAAACTAAGAAATGTCTCCTGCTTTCAAGTTAGTGTTGTAAAGGAAAGAAAAGCGTGGGTTACGTCGACATAGGTCATGTGCGAGAGCGTTGAATTTGTCAGTTTTGATTTAAGGTGTCAGTAGTACAAAGATAATCAGTATGTCTATTAACGTCACGGTAAATAACGCTTGAGAAACATACGCGAAGGTTAGTACGGAGAGTCAAAATATGTAACAGTAAGGTTTGTAGGTCATTAAAACAGTCATAAGCGGTTTTTGAGTTCCGTTTGAGGTCGTTAGTTCCAACATGAAGAATTAGGTATTTGTTTCTTTGTTCTCCTGAAGAAGAATAGTCAACTATTCGAAAGCGCTTGAGTTTTGGGTCTTATTTTAAATTTATTGCACTTTATATGTGATTCTTTGTGCTAACTTTTTTATCAAGTCACATATCGTTTGGGTATGTTTACTCGAAAATTCCGAAACAAAAAACATGCACGTAGATTCTTCATTAAAATATTACAAATACGTACATTTCAGCCATTCTCAATGTAGTAATATCTCTATATTTTACGACCTTTGGCTCATTAAAGCTTAATATGGATGTCCTAATTTCCTAATATTAATTTAATATTTGTCTATCAATGATGTTTAACTCTGTGTATTTAATGTAAATATACCTGCTTTCTTTGACGGACTAAACTTTGAACTTACTTCTTCTAATTATGTTTAACAAGGTACGGAAAATTTGTCATATTTTTGAACGAATATTTTAACAGTGTAGCTGTGTGCATGTATTCAAACACTTCTCTCTTGTAAAGAGCAACATTATGGGATTGTTAGTAGAATACCTTAACACTGTAAGCTTATATATCCAGTTAGCTACCTATCAATCCATCTGTTTATGTCATTTTGATTACGGACCCCGCTAAATAAATTTCGGTGTTCGTCTTCAAGGTTACATCTTGTACGAAGTCCACGTTGAAAGTGTTGTAATGCAAACAGACATTAAAAAAAGCTTGTTGTGTGTGGTCCAGTGAGCTTACGTATGAACCAACTGAAGTCCCACGTGGTTTTAAGTATGTACATATTGTATGTGAAAGAAAAAAAAGAGTTGCATGGACGCGTTAATAAACGGACTCGTGAAAGCAAGGAGGAACTGTGAATTATTCATTTGCTTCGTAAGAGTAGAACCATTTGACAGGCGAGCTGCACATCATCGTCAAACTGACTTGCTCGTTACTGATGCTAGCTTGATTGGAAAGTGTGAGTTCACCATGCATATCACAATCTGTCATTTCATAAAGAATCTAGGCAATTTTGTATTCTGGCATTATCGTATTGGTATAATAATACATCAAGCTCTTATACGAAACATGGTACAGTTCTAATAAGTCTTCTTTTTACGTAGTCATCTTACATGCTTTAGTATTCAAAACTTTCATTTTTTTTCCATAAAATATGTTAAAAACTTGCAAATAATTTATTGATGTATTGTTCATAGTTTAACGTGCCAAATATTTCTCCTAGAAATCTTCAAATTAGATTTTAAAAAGTCTACTTTTTTTTTTTTCATATTTCCGGGAGCCTGAAACGTGTCAGTATCCGTGTT
Organism: Limulus polyphemus; assembly: GCF_000517525.1. NCBI lineage: Eukaryota > Metazoa > Arthropoda > Merostomata > Xiphosura > Limulidae > Limulus > Limulus polyphemus. Next base: position 184,184 of record NW_013667251.1, on the reverse strand, counting down.
TTTGTTTCCCGTTAAGATTTATACGGAAAGTTAAATGTTCTTTATAAGAACGATTTGCATATGCAAATCTAGTTGCACGTTGCAAGAAGTACGAGCTGCGGTGCATCGGGTGACATATTTAACACCTATTTAGATTTGTCACGGTGAATATTTTGTATTTGACAGACAAGTGACGTCAGAATGGATTTACTGTTAGAATTTATTTGACCTCTCTTTCCGAAGAGAAATATTTACAACGCAAGATTTTTTGGCTAAACGACAGAACATCGTGCTCCAAAGCAACACCCATTACCAATCCAGAGCAACGTCCCTATCCGCATAGTAAATCCCTTGGTTACGAAAAAGAACCCTCCCATTATGAAAAAGCTGGCTACCTCGTACTACTTACAAATATTAACAAGGATTTTAAAGTTAACAAAAGCTAACACACTTAGAGCAACACCTCGAAATCAATAGCTATTTACCTGTATAAGTAAATATATGGTTTTGATAACACGTAAATCATAACTATTATATTTTTGATTAAAAGTTTTCTCGTTACGAGTGCAAGATTGGTAAAGCTCTGAATTTCAGAGCTGGTGAGCCGGGTTCGAATCCGTGCAATACCACAAAACATTCTCGCACTTTAGGCCATGGGTGCATTTATAAAAGTTGCAGTCAATCCCGTAACGTAAGTGGTAAGGCTCTGCTGACTGGCTCCCTTTCCTCGTTGGTCAATAGTTCTAAGTTAGGGCTGTTAGCGAATAGCCTTGGTACCTTTGCCACAATACACATAATTCTCATTACTGTTAAGATGAAAAGTATTATTTCTTACTGGTACAGTTATCTAAGTATAAAATGTGGCTTATACAAAACTCGTGCAACTCCTGTAAAAGACTGTTTGCCTTGTTTGTATACGCTGATGTATATAGTTTAACATATAACACTGTCAAGAAAATAGCTAAGTTTCTTTCGCCATAGTTATCTGTTGTTTTGGGTCATTCACCTAAAGGTGTCACATGTACCTTTTTGTGGGAAAGATTTTTATGTTGTACATTCTATGAAAAATTAGGCAGTGATCCTTTCCATTGGTGATCCTTCGAAAATTTAATCTTCCTTATTTTCTGATAGGTTGGTAAAAAGAGCAGCAAAATTAGGGACGGCTAGCGCAGATAGCACTCATGTAGCTTTGCGCGAAAATAAAAAAAAAACAAAAAACAAACCTTATGTATATAATGCTATGTTTTCTCGGTCCGGAACAGATTTCTGACAGGTACAAAGAACTATTTAAAATAAAGACTTCGTCCCTCGTAAATACACTTTTTTTGTTTTATCACTCAATAAAGATTGTTTTATTTTGTTATACATTATGTCCAGTCTCAAAATTTTCAAACTTAGTTAAAGTCAGAAAATTTGGATTTGTTCTCGGGTACATTTGCTTTTGAACCCCCTGTTATTCTGCGGAATCTACCTGATTACTCTTAGGGGGAATCACTGCACCTAACGAATAACACATGCTCACCTTCAGTTTGTAAAACCTACTTTCCAAATGCAATTGCTTCCCAGAATAAAAAAAAATTAAATGTTTAAGCTAAAATTTTAACCGAGGGTATCCATTTTTATGGAGGGTTGTAATAATGTGGTTTTCTTCTTTCTTCCTTCTTTTTAGCTTTTTTGGTATTGTTTATTCTTGAAACTTGACTTTACACTGTTGGGATGGTTTCATTTATAGTCAAGGTATTTATTCATATCTCTGGGTTCCTGTAAACTACTCGGGTATGAGTTATATGTCTCACGCGAAATAATGGGGGTTTATTTTGTTTTTATTTCCACCGTGAATTGTATCACGAGATATTGTCTGTAGTGTTTGTGTTCGTATTACCAATGCATCTTCAACATATCTAAGCCAGATTGTACGGTGTAGAGGAGCTGATTTGAGGTTATGACTTCGAATATTTAATTTATAACTTAATGAGTATACGTAATAGAGGCGAATCTGTGGCTAGGCCTTCTTTTTGTTGGTAGTATCTATCATTATGTTGGAAGTACGTTGTGCTGACACAGAAGGTTGTGATATCTGTTATCTGGAGATTGTCAGTTGGTTCCTTAAGAGTTCTATCATTTTTAAGCCGTGGCAGAGTAACTGTAGTGTGTCAGGGGTTGCTATGTTAATGAAGATGTTGGATACGTCAAAGCTAATCATTGTACCTTGGGGGGGGGGTCTCGTGCTTCTTTACATAATCTTTACAAAATGGATTGAGTTCTTAGTATATAAGGATGTTTTACCTGTTAACGATAGTATTGTATCTACCATATATCTAGCTAGGGGATTACGCAATGAAGCTGTGAAATTAACTATGGGATGGAGTTATTCATGAAATTTATATAAACCATATATAAGGTTGGGGTGTACTGTTAGTTGTTTGAATGGTTTGTTCTCCAAGTAGGTTCTAGTGTTTCTTAAAGAGATGGATAATTCTGTGTTAGCTGTTGGATTAGACTTGACCTCCTTATAGTGGCCATCTTCAACTACCAACAAAGGAGGTGTCCTTCTCAGGACTTTTCTGAAGACGGGAACCAGATTAGTAGCCAAGACTTAAAATATAAATTAGTTAGTAATTAGTATGTAGTTATAAATATAAAAAATAGTTACTAATTAATAATTAGACTTTGGTAATAGTATAGTTTAATGTTCAGCTATTCAGACATTGGGTGTGATTTTTTCTTCTAAATGCATTTGATGAGGGAGGAGATACTGTGCCTTGCAAACGTATTCACCCCTACAATGTTTCCACATTTTGTTACCGTCTGAGCTTGCAATCACGAAACTTTCAAATGGGACGTTATATGTAGAATCTACACAATCTACTCCAAACTGAGAAAGTTAAAAAAAAACTTATATTATGTAAGTAAGTTCGATTTTCAAAGAAAATTAATATATTCTCAATTGTATAAGTATTCAATGTCTTTGCTACAGCAATCCTAAATAAGTTCAGGTGCAAAAGATTAGTATCAAAGGTCTCAAAATTAGTGTAATGGTCTCTGTCTGTGTATAATCAAAGTGGTTTAACTTGAATTCAAAGTAAATGCATCTTTTCAAGCCACAACTCACATAGTGATACGACAAATTAACCATGAAGACCAAAGAGCTTTCCAAACAAGTCAGGGATAAAGTGGTAGAGAAGCACAGATCATGAGAATGTTACAAGAAAATTTCAGTCCCTTTAAGTACGGTGCAGTCCATTATTAAGAAGTGGAATGTGCTTCATACCACCTGGTCACCACCCAGAT
>NW_013667251.1:169985-180281 GCF_000517525.1 Limulus polyphemus | reverse complement strand
TAAGTTCCATGTCTGAGATGGGAGTCAGTGTTCATACATCGACAATATCCCGGTCCCTATACAAAACTGGCCTGTTTGGGCGAATGGCAAGAAAGAAGTCTTTGTAGAATGGACGGCAACTGCCCGTTGTAAGGGGTGTTACAAAATAAATCACACTTTTTCCCCCTAAGTAATGACGAACTTGGTAGGACCGCGAATATCATCACTCTTGGGCGTTTGACTCTTCATATTTCATTTTTTTGCGAAAACGTTTGAATCATGGTGCTCAGTAGAACTCAGGTTCGTATCGCATGTGCTGCCTTCGGGATGGCTTAGAAACTAGTCGCAGACATGCTCCGAGAATTCAAGTCTTTCATTCGACACATGGCAATGCCAGATTTGAAAAATCAGATTAATGCCTTTCAGAACTGTTGAATTTGAAAGAGTGGTCTGTGAAAACGTGATGGCATGTGGTTTGGGAACTCTCCAGATTTACGTCCTGCCAAAAATGTCGGAGCTTTCATTCAACAATACACAGAAGAAATGTTGGAAAATTTGCCTGAATGCGAGAGACACAAACGTGAAACCTTGATTCATGTTCTCACTGATGTGCTCACAGAGACAGCTACAAAAACAGACATGTATGTTGCATTGCTGAAATCTTTTGCAAATCGATTAAAACTCATGCGTGAGAACAGTGGTGGCCCAATCAAGCGATATTGATACTTGGAATTACTTTTTTGATTGAATTAAAATCTTATTTTACTTTGTTATTCTCTCGGGGAAAAAGTGTGATTTATTTTGCAACACCCCTTAGAGACCCAAGTATGGAGGACGAAGTTTCGAAACTCTTCCGCTTTTCGTCTTCAAAGAAGAAAGAAGCCATTACTGAAAAAGAATAATCTTAAATCAGTATTTGTACGATAACGTTGAATATTTACACATTTATTATAACCAGTTTCTTAACGTGTAACTTTTCAGATATGTATGATAAAATAGAATATTTACACATCCATTATAATCGGTGTCTTAACGTATTCTTCCATTCTAGTGGCATGTTGAAATCTGCATAATGAGATATCGAATAATAAATACCTATATTGAATCTAAAACAACTTGAGATTTTCACAACCAGACTGAAGATACGTTAAATAACCTATGTTATACCTATGTGATTTGCTAGGATCATCTCACAGCAACTATAGATACGTTTAATAACCTATGTGATTTGCTAGGATCATGTCACAGCAACTACAGATACGTTTAACAACCTATGTGATTTGCTAGGATCATCTCACAGCAACTACAGATACGTTTAACAACCTATGTGATTTGCTAGGATCATCTCACAGCAACTACAGATACGTTTAACAACCTATATGATTTGCTAGGATCATCTCACAGCAACTACAGATACGTTTAACAACCTATGTGATTTGCTAGGATCATCTCACAGCAACTATAGATACGTTTAATAACCTATGTGATTTGCTAGGATCATCTCACAGCAACTACAGATACGTTTAACAACCTATGTGATTTGCTAGGATCATCTCACAGCAACTATAGATACGTTTAATAACCTATGTGATTTGCTAGGATCATCTCACAGCAACTACAGATACGTTTAATAACCTATGTGATTTGCTAGGATCATCTCACAGCAACTACAGATACGTTTAATAACCTACGTGATTTGCTAGGATCATCTCACAGCAACTACAGTTACGTTAAATAACCTATGTTACACCTGTCTGACTTGCTGGGAACATCACACACTAATTACAGATAAGTTAAATAACCCGTGTTATACCCATGTGCCTTGTTAGGATCATCACACCCTAATTACAAATACATTAAATAACCTATGTTATACATAGGATAATCACACAGGATAATCACATAGGATAATACATTAGGATCGTCACACTCTAATTACAAATAAGTTCAATGACCTATGTTATACCCATGTGCCTTGTTAGGATCATCACACTATAATTACAAATAAGTTAAATGACCTATGTTATACTTATGTGACTTACTAGGATGATCATACCTTTATTATAGATAAGTTAAATTACCTGTGTTATATCTATGTGACTTTCCATGGGATCACTACTATGCTATAGATACGTTAAATAAAACGTAAAGGTTCATAACTTTCACCTTATTTCTTACTACTCCTTAGGTGGTGTTTAGTTTGCTTATTGAACTAGAAAAGGTGGTCACACTTCAACTGTTTGTAGTAAATATGATAAATGTTTTAGTTTTGAATAAGTTTTTATAAATAGCCACAAATGTTTTATCAGTTTTTAAGAATATTTTATAAACTGATCTTTAGAAATTTATTGAACTGGTGTGTTTTCCTTCTTCGTGTTAATTGTTTTCAAGGCTTCAAAAGTCATTACTGTCAAAACATTGCGCTTTTTTTTCTTCAGTAATCCTTCGTACGACAAAAAGAAAAAAAAAACATTAATTAATAAGTATCCTTATTATTGTTAATGTCACATTGTGGTAGTTAACGTTAACCACAATGTTTGCACTTAGTTCTCACTCTTTCATTAGTGAGTTTGTTTTTAATTGAATACTGAAAGGAGTGGCCCAGAAGAGGCAGATTTAGCTTTCGGTCATGTTTTGATAGTTTCGTCACCAAAAGTTTTTTCTGTTGTTTTGTTTTTCACAGAAGACGCTATACCGCTAGGCTTCCCGCAGTTCACTATGCACCCCACCATGCAAGGGGTAGAAAAGGGTCGAACAACCCTCTTGTACTGTCAGGCCGAGGGTAACCCAACCCCTACCATCTACTGGTTAAAGAACATGGTTCCTGTTAACCTGGATGACCCACGGTTAAACATTATTCAAGGAAGTAAGTATTAAAATAGGTAATTTAACTCCTGTTTTGTACTGATTAAAGGATATGGTCCCTGTTAATCTGGCTGACCCACTGTTCAGGAAGTAAGTATCAAAGTAAGTAATTTATATTTTAATGCATACTTTTGAATAGCGCCATGTTGACTACCGTTTAAGATAATTCCATTCCTATCAGTGACGTGATGGGGTCACGCATGACCCAGTAGTAAGTGTGTCATGCTGTGGATCGAAGGGTCCGAGGCTCGAGACATGCTACTGCTGAACACATTTCGCATTTTCAATTGTGAGCGCGTTATAGAAGTAACAGTCAGTCTCGTTGTTCGATACAATAGAGCCGGGCGGAGCTCTTGTGGCGGCGGTATTTCTAATTGTCAACCTTCACTGGCGGCGGTACTTATAATTGGCACCTTTCACTGTGGTCGATGGTTGAAAATTAGGGACGACTATACCAGAACCTTAAGGAATCTCTGACATGGCCGTAATGTACCGTTCAGGTTGAAAATTCCAATCCCTACGAGACGTGTTAATGACAACTTTGTAATAGTAATTTCAGGTTAAAGATGAAATACTCTCCAACCAACGATCGATAGTAGGAGGTGTAACTAGCGTATCTACTGCACTGCATTGTCGCCAGCACATATACACATTTACGCCAGATATTTCTTCAAGTCACCTGACATCTTTAGTCAAGAACAACTGGAAGCACCTTGTCAAACTGTTACCCTAATCGTTAAACAAATCACCGTATCGTGACACAGCCTTCGTTGCAGAGTTTGTTATTATATACTCTGCAACAAATTTCTGTTTTGTGGCGATCACAATTTTTGAGGTACCCCCAGAATTTTGTTATCTGTTTTGTACTGTGATGATGCCGATATCTGCTTTGCTACAATAATTTGTTTCCGTAAACAAACTTCAGTAATGTAATCATTTCCTTGTTCAAAAACTCGTAAATGTAGAGGTGTATAATATGTAAATAAGTCTCGACTCTCAACCTGCGAGTTCGAATCCCCGTCAGCCTTGAGAGCGTTATCATTTGACGGTCAATCCCACTGTGCGTTGGTAAAAGAGTAGCCCAAGAGTTGGCGGTGGGTGGTGTTGACTAGCTGCCTTCCCTCTAGTCTTTCATTGCTAAATTAGGGACGGCTAACACAGATAGTCTTCGAGTAGCTTTGCGCGAAATTCAAATCAAATCGGATGATGAAGAGTTTCAGCTCTGGTAACCCAGGTAACAAGCTGAATGTAAAACAATCTTCAAAGCTGGGCTACCGAACATTTGTACTTTGACATAATTTTAAATGCATATAATTAATTTTGTACACGTATATAGTACATGTACACATAAGAACGTGAGAAAAACCTGCAATTATTTATAATGTTAAACGTTTTACCATGTGGACACTAAGAATAATATCATTTATAACATACCACTGTAATGTTTATTAATTCCAGCATTATTATTATTATTCAACTTTTACTTATCACTGTGCAAAATACATCATATAATGGTTTTTCTCGTTTAAGCATATTTGTTGTTTCTCTGATAATAATCGCTGGAAGACTTTAACTCGGATTGTTGTAATTACCCCAACTTCACTGCACTGTGACCTGTCGTGATTCCTCGTCGTTAATATGTTAATTACACTAACGGTTCGTCAGAGGATGTTCTTTTTCATCCATATTTATCTCCCGTCTCTTTCCCCCGAATGACTTGATGGAATGTTGATTTGTTTATACAATCAGACATTCCTTCTGTACCTTTACAGGAATAGTTGAAATGTTCTCTTGATCTGTGGTTTCCAAGGTGAACAATACTTGGTTTATTTGTAAACATACTTCAGCAGTCGTGGAACGTTAGCGCTTCCAAGAATTCCGTTAGACGATAACAAAAATGTTGCTAACGTAGTAACTCTCTTGCGTATATTAGATTTTACTATTGTACAGTCATCGAAGCGCATTCCTTTTTACCCGGATGTTGTTTTTAGCTAGATATGCTAGAAGAAATGTTAATTAACCATAGTGGTCGTATATTGGCTATATATATCACCTGGTGTCACTTTACACAAAAGTTGTAAACAATGATATTAGTGATAACTTGTTTTCCTTTCGAGACTCTTAATAATTTATTAAATCATATTTTCAGCCTATCTCCAAATAAGCGAAGCAAAAGAAGAAGATCAAGGAACTTACCAATGTGTAGCAGAGAATTCGGTTGGTTCTGGCTTCTCTAACCTGGCGTCGCTGTACGTTAAAGGTAACATATGTATAGTTTTTCTCACAACTATCTGAAGTTATGGTAGATGAACTTGTTTAAATGCCAGTGTATATTTCTGTGTGTTGGCATTTTGTGTAAGAAAAAGGTTTTACCATTTTCGCATTAATAGCATTTATTTAAGTACATTTGTTCAACTTCCTACACATACCGAGCGGCTAATGTAATTGTATCATGAATTAAAGTTACAATTTCCCTATTGCCTGGAAAACTCGTTGGTCCTACTGTTCATTCCAGGATACTTAAATAGAGGCAACAAAAGGACGTAACGAACAAGATCTGGTTTATATAGAAGGATCAGATTAATCACAAAACCATCACATCTTCCTCTGTTATCTTCAGAGTACAGCGAAGTTCGCATATGAATTACATTTTCAGTCAAACTGTAGTACAAGGTTGTATTTTCCTCCAAAGAAACGTTATTTTCTAAGAGAAAACAAAAAGTATATATATATATTTATTGACTAAGAACGTCTGTTCACACAATGCTTGTTGAAAATAAATAATATATAACAAAGTTACAAAAAATTCTAACATTTGTTTAAAGGTAAGCTGTTTTGTCATGTATAACATAGTAGATTCAGGGAGATTCTTTTGACGTGTTAAAATGCTTATACTCCTTTTCATACCCGACTGTGATAAAATATATATACATCCTTAATTGAAGCGTCTTCATTTAAGTAAATTACTGCTAGATCTTGCTACATCTTGTTACTATGGAAACTGGAATTAATGTATCGTTCCTTTCATTTCACAAACAAAAATTGTTGCGCTTCAAACATTAGATAAGTTGGGTTTCTTTTTATTAATTTTGACTGTGGATAGTGTACAATAAATAGAAAATTCATAACCTTATTTATAACTTAGCATTAACTGTTACCATAGCAACCCGATTCGAACACACGTATCAACCACGAAATGTTATTTGTCGTTGAAGTAATACGTGGATTATGTACCGTTCTTTGGATAAAGAATACTGTTTGCTAATTGACAATACCAAGAGATGATCTTGGCACGTTATTCCATCACGAAGTGTACTCTGGCGGGAATTTGTTGTTGTTAACCGAGCTGGAGTAATGACGACCTTCCATAAGAAGGTAATACTGCAGTTAATCTAGTTGGAAGTAAATCAGCATCGTAATGAAATTAAAATATGACGCAATTTAAATATTTCATTTGCCTTTCGGTGATATTGAATATGGATTCCTTGTAATTCAAGAATAACATGCACTGATTCAAAAAGTACACTTTTTCAGTTATCAACCTAAAATAAAATAATAAAAGTTTATAGTCTGTAAAAACTAGAAGCAATGACTAGTCTAGTCAATAAAAGTTGCGGTCGAACGTAAAACTCGCTTACATCGGTAATGAAAACACACATGCGCAGACCACCGGAACTGTAACGATATGATTAGTCAGGACACGTAGTAAACAATGATGACCAAAGATTTACATGCAATACCCATTTTCATTCCTACACCTCCTTGTTTTACTGGTAAGGGCGTAGCTTACGTAGGTTTTCTGTCTTATCAGCAGAGATATCAAGAACGTTATAAATGATCTAAGTCTTTTTGTTCATATTTTTGATAGAAATAGTACGCATTGACTCATAGAATACATGCGTTCTCATAGATAATTTATTTAGTTTCCAAGCATCTTGTCTATATTTGGAGGGCATGTAGCGATACAGTTATCAAGGATTGAAAGACGATGAACTACTACGTATTATCAAGAGCCTGAAGGATAGGTACCCACAGCTTAGAGCATGGAGAACACAGGCCTACGAATTTAAACTTCATAAAAAGTTGTTTTAATTTTAATGACGGGTGTTCTATAATTCAGCTACGCGAATTTCGAAAATAATATTTGTTTTTTTTCTATCACGTAAGGATTTTTTACAAATCTGGAATAAAAAAACTTACTTAGATCAAATTATTATTTCGTTTACCGCAATGAACATTTTTTATTATTATATTTCCTAACAAAAATACAAACAAACTGAAGAAAAGGGAAGAACATTGACGTCAAACGAATATGGATCCTCATTCATCCTTATTTTGTTGTATGAAATCTATGTCTATTAGTCTCTAAACTACGTATTGTGGCCTTTTTTTATGTATTGCGTTATGACGTTTTGTGAAAAATCTGTACCTGATGGAGAAAAATAAACATCATTTTCGGATTCAGCGTACGGGAATTACTATAGAACATGTACAAATTTCAAGACAATAAAATCATCGCAGACCTGTGTAATCATTCTTGCTACCAAGGGGTTAGAGCATAGATAATCATACTGGTTATTAAGGGGTTAGAGCATAGATAATCATACTGGTTATTAAGTGGTTAGAGCATAGATAATCATACTTGTTATTAAGGGGTTAGAGTATAGGCAATCATTCTTGTTAACAAGAGTTTGGGACATAAATAACCATACTATTACCAAGGGATTGTAGGACAAGTAACTATACTTGCCATCAAGGGGATAAACGTACTTTTATCAAGAGGTTGTAAGATAGATAACCATACTATTACCAAGGGGTCGGGGAACAAGTTACTATACTGTTACTAAGGGATTGGAAGAGCCTTTCAACCATTTCATAACATTATGATTATTTGAATGACCATATTTCTACCAAAGAATTTAGGACAATAACTGTAATGTTACCAAGGGGTCGGGGAACAAGTTACTATACTTGTTACTAACTGATTGGAAGACAAATAATCATAATGTTATGAAATGGTTGAAAGGCAATAACCATATTTCTACCAAAGAATTTAGGACAATAACTGTAATGTTACCAAGGGGTTGGGGAACAATTAACCATACTTGTTACTAAGGGGTTGAAGAATGGATAAACATACTCTTTTCAAGAGGCTGAACCACACGTAACCATATAGCTGGTTGGAGGACAAGTAACCATATGGTTACCATCAAGGAAATTGAGGATAGATAGCCACATTCGTATCATGTATAACAAAATTACTTGATAACCTTGCACTAGATATGAGATATTTGTTATTTCAGAATAACGGTCTTCAGAAGTTACCAAATTTGGTTATAAACGCATGATTGATAGTTTTTTACAAGAAGCATTTGAAACAACTAAAACTTTATTTTCAGTGCGTCGGGTTCCTCCTTACTTCTCTATACCTCCAGAACCTGCCTACGAAATAATGCCAGGATCGAGCTTGAACCTAACCTGTGTGGCGGTAGGCTCTCCCATGCCGTATGTCAAGTGGAGAAAGGGTTCTTTTGATTTGACACCCGAAAACTCTCTTCCTGTAGGGAAGAACGTGCTGCAGTTAGAAAACATACGGGAATCTGCTAACTACACCTGTGTTGCAGCTTCTAAGTTGGGTAACATAGAAACCGTCACAGCAGTTCTGGTACAGGGTAAGATGAAATATTTGATTCAGCTCATCTGTTTGTTATATAATATTCAATATATTGATTTCTTCCTTGGACGGAAAATGTGGTTCTTTTTTTACGTTTTTAATAATGTAACATAAATTAATAGACTTAACATTTGTGCTATAATACAAGTTAGACAGTGCGTAGTCTTGTACTGTGCAGACTTACACCGTTAAAAACCGGGTTTCGATACCCGTGGTGGGTAGAGCACAGACAGCCCGATTCCTTCAATCAGATTATTACCCGAGTATAAAGGAAAATACAATAATCACAGTAATCTCCAAAAGAAGATAATGATTTAAGCAACTCAAGTAATTACTGTCTCATCAGCCTACTCGACTGAATAGGTAAACTATTAGAGAAAAAAAGATAGTCACTAAAATCCAATAACACAAGAGAGCCGAAAGCTTGTAGAAATAAAAGAAAACCATGTTTGTAGAGAAATGTTTTAAGAGTTTCTTAATTAATATAAAACTGGAGTCATATGACCGATATGAATAAACTGTCTTAACAATGGTTTATCAACTAATAACAGAGCTAAAGGCTAACGTCTGATGAAACTAAGTGTAGTTAAACCAACAGAGCAGTAAGCCCAATATTTATATTAAGTACAGTATAAGTTTGTTTGTTTACATTTAAGCACAAAGCTATACAAAGATCGGATACGTTTTTAAGGACTATGCCACATATGCTGTCATCGCCAGGGGCTAACTTTTTTAATTTTTTTGTTGTGAATCCTTATTTCAGACATGGCCCGGTGGTTAGGGCGCTAGACTCACAAGCGGAGGATCGTGGGTTCGAATCCACATCACCGAACATGCTCGCCGTCTCAGCCGTGGGGGTCGATATAATGTGACTATTCATTGGTAAAAAGAGCAGCCCAAAAAATGGTGGTGGGTGGTGATGACTAGCTGCCTTCCATCTAGTCTTTCACTGCTAAATTAGGGACGGCTATCGCAGATAGCCCTCGTTAGATTTACGCGAAATTCAAAACAAACCAAACCTGTAGGGTAAGTTACCTGGCAGTTGTAACCGAATGAGTAGTCAGTCGGCTATAAAAAAGTTGATTTAAGTTAGCTTAGCCCTTGCAAGTAAAATCCACTAACTCTTCCACTGCCATGAGCTCGTATATGAAACATAGTCTTGAAAAGTGAAAGCAGTTTGAAATTTTGTACCACCATGAAGAAAGGGAATTCCTTTTCAAACTTCTCAAAGTTTCTCGTTTCAAGTAAGTAATGAAATATCAAAAACGCGCTTTTTTGTTTTATTTTTATTATGTATCTGAAAATAAACGTGACAGAGAAAGAGTTAAGAACACAGCCGATTATGAAAATCATAATTTGTCATTTTTGAAACTTTGTGAACATTAATAATCTAAATTCTAGATTTACCATTGTAAACTAAATTATTATTACACTAGCGAAAGTACCCGGTGTCGCTCGGGTTATTAGATTAATATATTATAGATAACTATGTCAGTATGTGTATTGTGAACCTATTTTAGCATCCCGCAAGTGGACATAGTCTCTTTTTTTTCAATTCGGAGCTTCTTTTGGGTTATGCGAATAAATCGCAGCCTTTCTGTTTCGATTTTAGCATACATTACGATTCTAGTATGGCCAGGTGGTTAAGGTGCTCGACTCGCAATCTGAGGGTCGCGGGTTCGAATCCTTGTCACACCAAACATGCTCGCCCTTTCAGCCGTGGGGGCGTTATAATGTGACGGTCAATCCCACTATTCGTTGGTAAAAGAGTAGCCCAA
>NW_013667251.1:165969-169234 GCF_000517525.1 Limulus polyphemus | reverse complement strand
TAGTGAATGTTTGTATGATTTAAAGAAATTAATAAATAAATAAGTAAAGACATAGTGTGAGATAACCTAGCCTAGAACCAAGTGCATAAAATTTACCATAAAAGTAAAAATATCGATCCAGTTTTAAACCTACATCTTTTCTGAATTAAGGTATTTTCTGTTATATCACCAACATTCTTAATAAAAACAACCCTCTTTAATCAACGGAGACTCTAAATTAAGAAATCAACAAATATTTTTCCAGTTTCACTGTTTATGCATTTCATTTTATACTTTCAGTACATAGATTAACAACAATATTAAGTTATACTTTTGTTGCTAAGCAACATGACATAAAAGCCATTGTTGGAACTCATTGTTACTAAAACATTTCTATATATTAGAAGCTGTTAATTTGGTATACTATCGGGTGGTAATACTTACCTCATCATGTTTGATGGGCTATACGTATATAATAAAAGAGGGTGTCTGTCTGTCTGTGATTCCTGTTTGTAATATAAGGAACCACTTCTTTTCTATGTGGTTTTTCGCTAGCTTGCCTCATTAAAAAAAATAAACACATACGTTGATAAGATAAGTAATAATACCCAGGTGCACACCCTCAGGTCCACTTAGTATGGGGGCAAAATTTCAGGTTTCTAGGTTCTTTCCTCTTGGAGCTATGGCGGTCACACACACACACACACACAGACATGCCCTTTTATTATTATAGATTAGTTAGTTTGAGATCCTCACAAGGTTAGACTGAGACTTGCCGAATATTACAGCACTTCCTCGTCCACCAAAAGATTTGAGGATATCGGACGTAACAGCCAGATCTATTAGACTTTCTTGGTCGTACGACATAGGAGCTGAAAACATAAAGTATTACGTGATTCAGTATAAACCTAAGCAGGCGAACCAGGAATACAGTGAGCTAAGTGGAATTGTCACAACTTTTTACACAGTGTCGGACCTCGTTCCTTACACCGAGTATGAATTTCATGTTATTGCTGTTAATGCCATTGGTCGTGGCTCACCTAGTACACCTGCTGTCATCACTACAGGTGAAACAAGTAAGTCGATACAAATGCTTTCACCTTGAAAAATGTTTCAAACAGGAACAAGTTTATTACTGCCATCTATTGACGGTTTTATTCATTTTAGAAATAATAATAATTTCATATCCCTTTTTTACTTAAAGAATTTTAGTTTCTTATTTACTTTATATTGCAAATATTCTTTGATATTTGGCTAACTTGAGAATTTGATCCTGTTCTAGTCCTTTGTAGTAAACGTCTAAATTCTTAAAAGAAAAATATGAGAATGTTGATACAGTTGATTCTTAGATACTCTGTTTTTACCTAATTTGGGTTTTATTTAATTTGTTTGTCTTTTTATCTATAATATAGCAAGTAATTAACATTTAGATTAAAACAATTAGCAGTTATCCACTTTTATTTATTTAAACATTTTTTCTTATGTCAATTACTTGTTACAACCATGAGCTGGGGCTGTTTTTGTTTTTTTGTTGTTTTTTTTTCAGATATTTCGCGTTATCTAGGCAATTTTGGTTGCATTTCCTAAATCGCAGCTCGTAATCATTTTAAGTTCTTTCTTCACTTTTTAGTATGTTGTAATTTATTATAAGTTTTAATCAGTTCTCACAGTTGAGTCTTACACATTATCACCTCATTTTGAGTAAATAACTTAACTGAGTAACATTTAGTAACTTAAAAACAGTTTGAAATTACTCGACCAGGACATTTTGAAATTTATTATTCTACCTATGTTAAATATTACCCTATATAAAATTAATTAATTTCTTCTATTGATATGGATAATTGATTGACATTATTTCATTCCTTCCTAGCTGGGGATTAAAGAAATATTATCTTTTATTAGAGAACTTTCATTTGTCATTCTTATTCATTAATGTAATTGGAAATATTTAATTTTTGCACTTATTAGTTTTAAATACCCAAATATTTTTCAATTTATCTACGTAAAAAATAGTGGATATAAATGCATTGAAACCTTCAGTTAGTGGTTTTAAAATTAGCGCCATCTGATGGTAAATTTGTAAGTCTTGTGAATTTTTTTCAGAAATAAGAAAGGTTAAATACTTTTTCGTTTAAAATGAATAGTTTTGATAGTTAAATATTAGAGTTTATATAATTAAATTTGAAAATATATTTAGTTATAAATAATGTGTTTTGAAATGTAATTTGAAGAGTAGTGCAGCACAGAGTTTTATGTAGCATAGTTGGGTAGCCTAATTCACATTTAGTGTCACGTTTCGTCAACAACTCAGAGATACAAGTCTAAACTACAAAAATATATATGTTTACTTTTATAATATTCTAAAAGGTACCAGAGTGTGTTGCATTCATCATCTCTAAAGAGTTACTCATCTCATGAACATTTGAGATGTGACAAAGTACATTCTTTCACTTTAGACAGTGGAAGTATTAATTAGTTTAACACATTCGTTAATGAGGGAATCTACTTTAACACAGAGATGTTCAATTCACCTGCTTTTCTTAGCACTACCATTACACTGTTTTCTCTGTTTATTTGCCCCATAGTGGAACCATCAGGAGCAAGCAGTAAGTTTCCACCTTCTCTTTCAGTGTCTTTCTCAGTGTCAGTCTTTTTCCTATAATTCTAGCATTTCTGACTCTTAGCTCTTTTTTTGTTTTGTTTTTTCGTAACTTGTTACTAGTACAAAGTATCTTCAATAATATTCTTTGTGCAAACTACGTACATGTCATTGTTTTTATAATAACACCTAGTATTTTGTTTGGTGGTATGTGATAAAGTGGGAGTAAAGCATGAGTTTGAAATGTTGAATCAGTATTTCAAGTAAGACCAAACGTTGAAAGAAACAACAAATTTCACAGTTTATACTGTTAATTTAAGAGCATGTGTATTGAGTTAGCATCCACTGAAAATTTAATAATCTTTTTTTATAATGAACCATTTTGGAACTCCTAATAGATAATGTTGAACAATAAGGAAAACTGTATATCAAATGTCCCTGTATGTTTTTTAATATTTTTATCATGTACTTCATGAATAGATAATGATTGAAAATACTGTTCAAAAACTGTTAGTGTATAGCAGAATTAATAATGGTTGGAGATGGCTTGAATGGGTAATGAAGAAAAACTTTAATATAAGTTTAACATAACAGCAAATGCACAACGATGATGACAAAATCTTGTCGAAACGTTGTACATTTGCTGTTATGTTAAACTTATATTAAAGTTTTTCTTCATTACCC
>NW_013667251.1:153019-165568 GCF_000517525.1 Limulus polyphemus | reverse complement strand
TGGGTAGTGAAGAAAACTTTAATATAAGTTTAACATAACAGCAAATGTACAACGTTTCGACAAGATTTTGTCATCATCGTTGTGCATTTGCTGTTATGTTAAACTTATATTAAAGTTTTCTTCACTACCCATTCAAGCCGTCTCCAACCATTATTAGTCTCAAAGTGGGTTCCTCGTCATCAATTTGTATAGCAGAATTGTTAAATATTTACAGTCTGTTTTTGAAAGAAATAATTGAAATGTCTCTCATGCTTAAAACAGGTGAATAAAATATTATATTCACAAGTGTTTTGTACAAATAGTTCTGTGTCTTATAATAACACCTGTGTACCAGTGTATTTACACGTGTACCAGTATAGACTTATTTAATAAATGAGAGTTTCACATTTTCTTTTTTTTATAAATAGGTTTACAGGCAATTACACTGTGATTGTTGTGATGGTAGACCAGTATTAAGCTGATTAGCCTAATCCTAATAATGACTTAAAAGGCCTATTATAAAAAAAAAACGTAAGTACACATCTATATATATATATGTATTTAAGAAACTTATTATTGTATGTTTTTTCTGTCCTTATCAATGTAACTTTAATTAAATGCTATGGCTCTTAATCAGAATGTACTTGTTTGCATCAGTTTTGGATATGGGCATGTGCCTTATATAATTGAAATTATATCCTAGTCTAGTTCTGTTACTATTTCACCTGCACTTTTATGTTTTATATATCAAACAAGGATATATTTCGATTAGAACTATAAAATATTTATCAGTATGCATGTGTGTATGTGTTTTCTGAGTTCCAATTGTCACATAAGCTTATTCTAGCCACAATTTGGATAGTTTGCAATATTTTTTGTGATCATGAAGAATCATGCTCTTGCTTTTTTTTTCTATCCTAAAGAACCTGGTAGTGCCCCGAGGAACGTCCAAGCTCGTCCTTTAAGCTCAAGTACAGTAGTTATACAATGGGACCCTCCTAAAGAACCTAATGGACAAGTTACGGTAAGTATAAAAGCTTGTCTATTGATCACAGCTTCACATGATGGTAATACTAGAAAATAACTGAGGATTTAACATTATAATCTATCTGGTAATGTAGACTGTAGGACTTATCATCAGGGACTTAAGCGATGTCAGGAACTAGTGAATGATTTAACTTCAGGGATACAGATATTTTGAATTTTTACTATTGTGGCCTTATTTATTCTAATACTTAGTACCCTCAGGGATCAGTTGATATATTAGATTATTACAAGATTTGCTACTGTATTTCTTCTGATACCAGGGGTGAAAATTTTACTGATACCAGGTATCAAGTCCAAGAGATTAAAATGAAGATTCTTCTTAAAACATTATTGATTTTCTGTGGCTTCTCAAACTGAGAAATCCATTTCTTAAATTTCAAAACAATTTGAATAAGAAATTATATAATTTTAAAGGAAATGTATCACATATTGAGGTTGTTTATTTAAAAACAAATAGTTCAAGAATTTATAACAATATTTATAATTCGTAGTAAAGAATATACTTTCATAACAACTTGTATTGATTTACAAGATACAACATTTCATTACCCCTAGTGATACTAATACATCACTGTTTAAAGGGATACAAAGTATATTTTACGACACGTCCCAACCTTCCTACAACCAACTGGAACACTCAAAATGTTGATAGCAGTACACTTACAACAATCAGTGATATGACACCTCAGACCATCTACACCATCCGGATCCAAGCATTTACCAGCAGAGGATCTGGTCCATTATCTGCCCCTGTACAAGTGAAAACTCAACAAGGAGGTATGTACACATACTACTCAAAATAATTAAACAAAGAGAATTTTTGCTGTATAATAATATAATTTTTGTTATTTGTATTTTCTTGAAAGTAAATTTATATCACTATCATGTGTAAATATTTATTGAACTTTTTTTCTATTATTGCTCTTCTATAAACAGTGCCAAGTCAACCATCGAACTTACTTGCCAAATCGACATCATCCACAACAGTCCAGCTACAATGGAGCCATCCAGAACATTCGGGCGAGAGTGTTATTGGTTACGAGTTATACTGGAATGACACTTTTACCCAGCAGCAGTACCACCGCACCATTCCTGCCATCAATTCTTACACTCTGAGCAATCTATACCCAGACACAGTATACCACATCTGGGTGGCAGCTAAGTCAAAACGTGGTGAGGGAGCTGCCACACCACCGGTCAATGTAAAAACTGACCAATATTGTAAGTCCAACTTAATTAAGAATTAATTCCTTTTAGAATTAAGGAATGCTAGTGATTCCTTCCAGCAAAAGCACAATAATTAATTTCAGACATAAACATTGCACTAAATTTGATGCATAAGTTAACATGTTGTACAGTAGAGGAAATCATGTCAATGTATTAAAAAAATATCTTGATGTGTAGATTTTAAGCTATCGGAGGGTTAAGTTTTCTGAAGGAAATCATACTTAACCACCTGTATAGACATAATAAGCTGAGAAGTTACATCAACTAAACACCATCTGTATATGCATAATAAACTGAGAAGTTACATCAACTAAACACCATCTGTATATATATAATAAACTGAGAAGTTACATCAACTAAACACCATCTGTATATACATAATAAGCTGAGAAGTTACATCAACTAAATAGACTTAACAACAACATAAAGCTTTTTTGAAAACCTAGCTGCCAAATATGCAGTGCTAGTGCTAAACACGAGTTACCCTACTGAGAACCAAACCTGGGTCCTCAGGACTTAGGAGGAAATGTATTATAATGTGGCAAATATCTTTGTGCTTTAGCAGTCTAGATTTCTTTAATTGTAGACTAAGTACAAGTATTATTTACTTTGGAGTTGATGTAGATAAGAAAAACAATAGTTGATCAATTACATCATGTTTATTGCAGTAGTAATATAGAACAAATCTTTTTAAGTCTCAGGTGTTATTTAGTTTGTCCTTTAGATGTCACACATTACTTTATCTATAAACACACTTATAGATGAAACATTCCATTCATTTTTCCCCATAATTATTTGTCATTGTTTAAAAGCATTGCATTACTACTTGCACCCATTTTGTTTATTTTTGTTTAGTTTTTATCATTTATTTGCTTTGTAGTCATTTTCTCTTGGATTGAATGTTTTATTCCTAATGAATAGATTTGCTATAAAATGTTATGAATGTTTAAATTATGCAATTGTTCAATTAATATTATAAAGATAATTTTTGAACTAAAAGATTACAATTAATAGTATTTACAAAATCAAATCAGTAATGATATACTGATGGCTATGACCATATGTTCTTTAAAAGTCCAAGGTGAAATTAAGCTGTTTTTTTTGTTTTGTTTTTTTTCTTTCAAACATTTTCGTTGGATTGCCATTTTGCATCCCTTGGTCACTGCCCATCACCATTCACCCCTCCCAATGCATCCACCCATAGTGCCGGGTGCTCCTCCCCAAGAAATCCATGGTAGTGCAGTAAGTTCCCGATCCCTCCTTATCACCTGGAAACCCCCTCCTTTGGATCAGCAGAATGGTCAAATCACCTACTATAAAATCAAATACTTGAAGGCCAGCACTAGCGATGACCCCCAAAAGGCACGTCAGATACAGACAGGTCCCGATGAACGTTCTTTTATCATTGATGGACTTGAGAAGTGGACAAAGTACCATATTTGGGTTCTTGCTGGTACTGTTGTTGGCGATGGTCCACTTTCTGCACCACTAATTGTCCAGACAGATGAGGATGGTAGGTAGAATGTGAACCAAAGATTCTAGATATACACTACTTAAGGTTCTTCCACTAACCTTAATGTTGAAAGCTGTGTAAGAAATGTTTATGTCATGTGCAGTTGTCTCAAGCCTATCTTCTCTTCCCAACTCTGTGCATTGGAATCAAACTGTTTTGCAAGGATTAACTACTTCTCTCTTTCTTACATGTCCTACTCTAACTGTTCCTTCTTTTTTTTTCTTGCCAGATGTTTCAGTTATCAACAAGGTGAACTTCATAATAGAACACACTTGTTATTAGTATGTTGAAAGTGTGTTGAGTGTGTTATGTAGTTTGTTCAATGTTCTTTAACATATTTTCTAGAGAAATATTGCAACATACTACTAGTCTAAATAAATCAACCTCAGAAAGGAAAGGAAATTACATTATGCAAAAAGCAGGTAAAATTCAGGAAGAGCTGTAACTTGAAATATATGTAAACACTAGGGTGTCAGGGGAGGTAAAATATATCAAAATGCTTTAAGTTATATACCTGAAAATCAGACTTTAAAAAATAGTTATAGAAATGTCTTGGTTTAAAAATATCTAAATATCTCAGCTTATGGAAAAAATCACATCTGGTTCTTTACCTGCCATTTTGTTAGTATTTTTAATATCTGTGAATTAAAAACAAAACGTGTTTTGTCTAAAGATGTGTGGAAACAAAAAATTTGTTCTTATATTCTTAATGATAGATTCCTAGCACTGATATTTGTATTTGCACTAGTTTTAAATTAATGCATTAATATGTTGTTTTGTATTTCTGTTATTACAATCAAGAATCCCTAATATAAATAGAACAGTATCATCCAATTAAAGAACTTTAAGGTATTAAATGCTACTATAATAGAATTTCATTTTACAATAAAAACTAACTATAGTAATACATATACTTGAAATTCTCAATGTTTTTCCGAGGTGTAGTTAGAATAGAGAAAGATTCAGTATACAATTTTTATATGAGAAATTGTATTTTTGTCATAAGCTTTATGTGTTTTAGCTGCTGGGTATTAGTTTTGTTACTAGTAACAATGTGGAAATATTGAGTAAATTGTTTCACTCTGGTAAAATCACAATACTACATTATGGTTCTCCTAGAACAACTACTGTAGATACTTAAATTAGGAAAGAAAACTTGTGTTCTGAAAGTTTGTTACTTTCTAGTTGCATGATATTTAAATTAACTCACAGAAAGTGAGTCTCAATGAATGTGTAATAATGCTATATTTCAGAATTGTTTCAAAATTTGTGTACTGAATTTTTTTTACCTTTTGTTCACTTAGTATATTCATTAACACAAAAACTGACTCTCAATGAAAATGTAATAATAGTATATTTCAAAACTGATTCAAAACTTGTACTAGAAGTGTGGTTTCTTGATATTTTAGTTAACTCACAAAAACTGACTCTCAGTGAAAATGTAATAATGGTATATTTCAGAACTGATTCAAAACTTGTAGTAGAAGTGTGGTTTCTTGATATTTTAGTTAACTCACAAAAACTGACTCTCAGTGAAAATGTAATAATGGCATATTTCAGAACTGATTCAAAACTTGTAGTAGAAGTGTGGTTTCTTGATATTTTAGTTAACTCACAAAAACTGACTCTCAGTGAAAATGTAATAATGGTATATTTCCAAACTGATTCCAAACTCATGTACTGAAAGTTTGGTTACTTGGTATTTTAGTTAACTTGGTGAAACTAGCTCTCTGTGAAAATATAATACTGCTCTATTGTAGAACTTATTCAAACTTTCTGTGTTGTGGTTATTGTATGGCTAAAAGCTACAGAGTTATTTAAGTTTTACTACATCAAATGAGCCTACCAGTTTTGATTTTTGCATGTAGTGCCGGGGGAACCCAGGAATGTGAAAGTGGAGCCTGTTAATAGCACCAGTCTTCAAGTTCAGTGGAAACCTCCAGCTAATAAAGATAGAAATGGATTAATCAGAGGTTATCAGATTCACATCCAAGAAAAGGATAAAAACAATGACTTGGTTGGAGAACCCATCAGGTATGATGTAGCTAATGAAGAAGCAGAAGCCTATAATGTTACAGGGCTTCAGCCAGATACAACTTATGCTGTACAGGTGGCTGCTGTCACTCGGAAAGGTGATGGAACACGTAGTCATCCAAGAACAGCAAAGACAAGAGGAGGAGGTGAGACAGTTGACTGGTAACACTTCCATATTTACTAAAGGTTATAGGAGCAGAGATCTATGCATTTAAAAAGGACAATGAAATAAAGGAAACAAATCATCATAATTAACATTAAGAATGTATATATATGTATGTATTGTTGCTTTTTATAGATACATTTTTGCTTTGCTGTTTTCTTCGAATTCATACGTGTATATACAATTGATATAACATCTACCAGTTTAGAAGAGCATTGGTTACAGCATCTGTAATGGTTTTTTTTTAAGCATACATACAAATTTGCTAAGTACAGTATATTTTTTGTCTAGCATTTTGCATGTTACTTATATTCCCATGATTATATAAATTATTATAAATGTTTAGTAAGCTCATGTAGAGTTCTTATTTTTGGGTTAAGAGTGTGTCAGATTTGAAATGTTACTGAAAATTTAAATATATGTGTGTGTATATATATATATATATATATATATACAAAAACAAAAATAGTTATAAAGTTTAGACTAGTTTAAGACTAGTTTAACCTAAGAACCACAGCTTTTACCCAATTCAGTTATTTACAGAATAATGAATGAAATTTTACTATGCTTACATGGTTTTACACATGTTATCAGTTATAAGATCTTCTGAGTATAAGTAAAGAAGAGTGTGTAATAATATATCAACTATAACATACCTGTTATATCCATTACCAACAAGAGACTCTCTTGCACAATACCAGAGTTCTTCACCTGGCTGGAATACAATATACATAATAATGGTTAAGATGGTTTTTAGATCAGGAAATTGTTTGAACAACACCCATTTCATTGTAAAATGGATTAAGTTGGGGAAATGTAATTTTTTTTCTCAATTTTATATATGGTACAACACATCAAAATTAGGGTTAGAATTTTTCAAATTATTATTTATTTATTTGTTTTACTTGAATTAACCTATTTGTTGTTCAGAAGAACTGGCAAACCAGCAAGCTAGTCTTCTTAATAGACTTACAACCAAAATGTAGAAATTCTGAAAAGCTAACTGAATGATCTTAAGTTTGTTACATGTACAATAGGTCCATAATTTGGGACCATCTTTTATCTATAAATGTTGTAGATAAGAAGCTTGATGTTTTTTACACTTTAACAGTTCCAACCAAACCTGAGCTGAACATAAGAGTCATCTCAGAGAATCCTCGGTTAAAAGTAGAGGTTTCGTGGGATCATCCTAGATACATCTATGGAGATCTCTTAGGATATAGACTGCATTACAAGAAACAGGGTGCAATCCACAGTGAGAAGAAAGTAATCAATCCTCATGACCAGCATACCACTATAGATAGTCTTGGTAAGACTTCTCATACTTCTTCGTCATACTTTTTTTTTCTTAGTATGTAAACATAATCTATTAACTGCAACCAATATTTTAGTTTGTGTAATAGAAACAGCTCTATATATTGTGGTTATGAGTCACTCTGCTGGGCTGTAAACTTTATTCTAGGGGGAATAATTTACTAAATATGACTTAAGATTTGAGTTACTAATTTTACCAAAGTGCTGGTCCTATAGTTTCTCAGAACTACATTACGAAATTAAATGCTGAGACTCAAATGGCTATAAATAGTACTATGATTTTATAAGTAAACTCTTATTAGAAAATTTAAAAAGAGAAACGAAGCAAAATCAATTATTTCCTAAGAGTAGAAATTTAAGTTTAGAACCTCCCATGCCAATCTTATATTTAAAGCTTTAGCATTAAAGTTTCAGGTGTGAAAATATGTCTACCAAAAATGTGAATGTCATATTTTGAAAATATAAGTTTAGAATTAATTTCTAGTCAAATAAGTTACATATTTTATAAGCTTTAATGTTAGCATGTTATTTGTATTTCTATGTTGCAGATAGAGGAGCCACTTACGAGTTTCGGCTTGCTGGCCGTAATTCTCTTGGATGGGGTCAAGAAGCAATAGTTCATATGGAAACTCCTGAAGGAGGTAAAAATGTCAAGCTTCTGTCCATTTAGTCTTTTGTGAGATTCATGAATGTAATGAAGAACTCACTATATTCAGTAGTAGATCATGTAATTGATCACAGTGAGTTGAGTAAAAATAAAATTGAAATTATAACACTTAACTTTCCTTTTCTAACAAAAACAGAAGTTAAAGTTTAGACATTGTATTAATAAGATTATAAAACATTACTGTGTCAAAACAAAAGCATACTATAATGTAGAATATTTAGGTTAAAAAAAGATCTCTTTTAAACTGTAATCAATGTATATAAAGAAAATATAATCTTTTTTTTTTCACTATTCATGAAAGTAGAACAAAAGAAGATTAAGTTTCCTAACAAACTTTTGTCTTACATAAATAGCCCCCCAGTGGCTCAGTGGTAAGACTGCGGGCTTTCAATGCTAAAAATTGGGTTTCAGTACCCATAGTGGGCAGATCACAGATACAGTCAATTTAGTCATTTCATGGTTATTAAGATTGTAAGAAATTTATTTTTGCATAAAACTTTTTCATAAGTACATCAAATATCTACTTTAATGATTAGTCTTATGTCATTTTATTACTACTACCAATAAAAATTTGTATGTTATTACTTTACGGCCAATGTTAATCATATGTAAAAAACCTTGGTTTTTCCAACTATCAGTGCCAACAGCCCCACCACAGAACATCACCCACTACCTTCAAAGCCCTACTACTCTAGTGATTCGATGGAATCCACCTTTGTCCCAGTACAGTAATGGTCGAGTCATACAGTATGGCATTCTCTTCCACAAAGCTTCTGAGGACACAACTAAAGAAAAAAATATAACAGCTATTAGAAGTGTTTTCAGGTAACAGTTCCAAGAACTGTTTTTATTTTACAGCCACTGAAAGTATTCTCACACGACAGTCACTTGAAGTGTTTACAAGTAACAGCCACTAAAAGTATTTATAGGTAATAGCTGCTAGGAGTGTTTACAAGTAACATTCACTAGAAGTGTCTATAGGTAATAGCTGCTAGAAATGCTTACAGTAACATTCACTAGAAGTGTCTATACGTAATAGCTGTTAGGAGTGTTTACAAGTAACATTCACTAGAAGTGTTTAGTATTTTAAACATTGTCAGAATGGTAATAACACATTCCTAATAGATGTATACAAGAGCATTGACTATAATTAAATAGCTTTCACATAAAACAAACAACTAATAATTTTATGATTAACACATTAATATTTCACATTTTTCACAATAAAAAAATCAGTATTAAGCTGTAAAATTATGACAACAAAACACAAACTTTAATGTAGCTGAAAAATGTCCAGCAATTATTACCTGGAAACACTTTTAGCAACTGTTATATGTAAGCACTTCTAGCAGCTGTGACTATTACTTGAAAACACTTCTAGTGACTGTTACTTGTAAGCATTTCTAGCAGCTATTACCTATAGACACTTCTAGAAAATGTTACATGTAAACATTTCTAGCAACTTTTACCTATAGACACTTCTAGTGAGTGTTACTTGTAAACACTCCTAACAGCTATTACATATAGACACTTCTGGTGAATGTTACTTGTAAGCATTTCTAGCAGCTATTACCTATAGACACTTCTAGAGAATGTTACATGTAAACATTTCTAGCAACTTTTACCTATAGACACTTCTAGTGAGTGTTACATTGGTGGTTTTAACATCCAAATAAAAATAACACATTATTTTAACATCTGAATAAAAATAACACATTGATTAGTTCAACATCCTAATAAAAATAACACATTGATAGTTTTAACATCTGAATAAAAATAACACACTGATTATTTTAACATCTAAATAAAAATAGCACACTGATTATTTTAACATCTAAATAAAAAATAACACACTGATGATTTCAACATCCATGGTGAAACATCTCAGAAAAAAGTTTCTTTAAAGGAGACATATTACTTGAAAAACTTTTATCTTTAATAGCTTGCAAACAATACTATTTGAAATTGGAATAAAAAGTTAAAATCTTAACTATATGAATTCTTTAAAAAATAATTACAAATACAAAGTAAACAAGTATGTTATATTTTGTTGAAACATTTGCTGATATCAACATCTACTTTTCATTATCTAAGGAAGAATAACACATTGATGATTTTAATATCCTAATGAAAATAATACATTGGTGGTTTTAACATCCAAATAAAAATAACACATTATTTTAACATCTGAATAAAAATAATTTTTCTTCAGGTGATGTGAGATCAGTGCAGAAAACATTGTGTTAGTTTTCTTTGGATAATGTGAGATAGATTTGGAAATTAACAGTGTGTTATTTTTACAGTTGCTCTGAGTATTCATGGTCTTGTTGTACCTTTTAATTCCAGCTCATTGGATGAGAATACTAAATACGTGTTTAGGGTGCGAGCATATACCTTAGTAGGTCCTGGACCCTGGAGTAGCCGTTTGATTGTTGACACTCAAGGAGATGGCCCTTCTGCACCCACTAATGTCCAGGCTATGGCAACCTCTGATCAGTCACTCGAAGTGTGGTGGGATGAGGTTCCTTATTTCCCAGACATCCTCGGATACCAAGTACAGTATTATTAACTTACACTTGTTTTAAAGAAAAACTGTGTTGGTATAGCTAAACTAATTGAGATTGACTGGATTCATTTATTTATCTTTGAAAACTCAAAATTTTATTACAAAATTTAAGTCAAAGTATTGCTTACCTGCAATCAGTCATGAAATATTTCTTGTCTTTCAACAGATCTAAGAAGAAAGGGAGAGTCCTTTTTGTACCAGATGGTGCATGTACTATTAGAGAAATTTAGAAAAAAAGGGAGGGGATGAACAAAACACAAAAATAAGTAAAGTAAAATGAATTCATAATAGATATGTCGAAAAAACTTTATAATGAATATAATAAGAAAATGGGAGGAAAAATAGAATAAAAATTAAAAGAGGAAAGAAATGGCTAAACTCTTCATCATTCAGTTTGCAGTGATCTTTAGAAAAATGTGGAATTAAATAGTGGTTGAATATAACTAATGACAACTTTTAAACATAACTGTAATGATTCTGCACAACAGTGAAGAGGAAATATCAAATGATATCAGGCTTTTCATACAAGACTCTGTATCTGTGTACCAGCAGGTAGTATTATTAATGCCTTTTCAGTAGCTTTAAGTTGTAGCATGGTTCTAATCTTTTCTATAAAATAGTAAAAAAATATATATTTAAGTGCTTTGAACTTTAAGTATTGTGTATATTGATATAAGATATGTATATTCTATTGTTTAGCCTGCATGGACTATGAATTCAAGATTGCTCTCTGTTCTTTGAGCCCTAAGAGTGATATCCAAATCTCACTATTTGGTCAAACAAGACTAGTACAACACTTGGTGGCAGATGCTGTTGTTTAGATGCCTTTCCTCTATTCTACCAGCTCAAACTTAGGGTCAACTATGGGCAGATAGCCCTTTGTGTAGCCTTGCATGAAAATAGATATATTAATTTGCTTATAATTATGGAAGGTTTGTGTGTTATTGTTTATGGAACTGACAATGATTTTAGACATTAACTATGTCTACAACAATGATTTTAGACATTAGCTATATCTCTACAACAACAATTTTAGACATTAGCTGTATCTCTACAACAATAATTTTTGACATTAGCTACATCTCTACAACAATAATTTTAGACATTAGCTGTATCTCTACAACAATAATTTTAGACATTAGCTGTAGCTAATGTCTAAAATTATTGTTGTAGAGATATAGCTAATGTCTAAAATTATTGTTGTAGAGATGTAGCTAATGTCTAAAATTATTGTTGTAGAGATGTAGCTAATGTCTAAAATTATTGTGGTAGAGATGTATCTCTACAACAATAATTTTAGACATTAGCTACATCTCTACCACAATAATTTTAGACATTAGCTACATCTCTACAACAATAATTTTAGACATTAGCTATATCTCTACAACAATAATTTTAGACATTAGCTATATCTCTACAACAATAATTTTAGACATTAGCTATATCTCTACAACAATAATTTTAGACATTAGCTATATCTCTACAACATTCTTTTCAAGACAAACAAAATTGCTTCTTCTTTCTAGTTCATATATACTGCACTGCAAAAAAAAAAATTCCCCTCTTAGGCAAACTTTCAATATTCAATTTCTTGTTAAGTGACAGCAAAGATTTCTTAACTGAACATGTATTCCAGATATTTCAATATTCACACATCTTTCTCTTGTCCCAGATAACTAGAGTTGTTAATTATAATACTGAGACACTAAATTACACCAACAATTACTGAAAAAGTACACAGAATGATATCAATTGTTCTTAAAAATCAAGATTTACTATCTCTTACTTTCTTTGTTTCAACAAGATTTATAGGTTCATAACAATTCACTTGAACATTTTGTGTATTAATACAAAACAGCTCATTTATTTTCTATCCCTTTATTACTTACATGTATATTTCATTGTGCCATGTGTATCTGTAGGGCTTTTGTTTCCATGTTTTTCTACCCCTGTTTTAACCTAGAAGTGGAAAGGTTTATTGCCCTGTAATTCTTCCTCACTACTACATTTTGTAGTTGTAAAAAATATGCATCTACAAC
>NW_013667251.1:117499-152099 GCF_000517525.1 Limulus polyphemus | reverse complement strand
CTTTGCGCGAAATTCAAAACAAACAAAACAAACAAACAATACTTACATGTATATTTCATTGTGCCATGTGTATCTGTAGGGCTTTTGTTTCCATGTTTTTCTACCCCTGTTTTAACCTAGAAGTGGAAAGGTTTATTGCCCTGTAATTCTTCCTCACTACTACATTTTGTAGTTGTAAAAAATATGCATCTACAACAATTTACTATAAGTGGGAACAATGTCACATTGAACAACAAAGGGGAACAACACTACATTGACACAACAAGTGAGAACAATGTTATATGGAAAAAATCATTGACCTGCCAGAACTTTTAATGTTATTTATTTTATTATGTCTCCGCAGAGATACGTACTGTTTTTCTATTCTTTCTTTCTTTCTTTTTCTTCCAAACACTTTTCAATTGGCTTCCATTCTTTAATTTTTTTGGCAGATTGACTTGAAACTTAGTAGGGTTATAACTTGGTCCAATACACCCAGAAATCTTTTTTCATTTGGGCTTTTTCAGGGGTTTTATAGGGTCAAAGGTAAAATAACTGAACAATGTATATTTTGGCTTCTTTGTGGTCATGCTTACAACAGTCAAGACAAAAATTGTCACAAGTATAAATTTTAATGCACCCAACACATTGACATACAAAAAAATTAGATTTGCCCATTTTGGGTCATTGTGAGGTCAGAGTTCACAGAAAAGCATAATTTTAAGGTTTTTCAGCAATTACTTTGCCATATTTTGGCCAATTTACATATGATTTGAGACAAAGATACTTTTTTATAGGTTTGATACATATACATACAAAAATATGGGTATACCCATTTTTGGTCATTTTATGGGAGTCAAAAGGTTAAATAAACCAATAATTTTAGGGATTTTGGTCAATTACTTAACCTTGTTTTGATCAATTTACATGGAATTTTGTACAAAGATATTTTTCTGTAGGCAATATACATTGACAAACAAAAATGTTGGACTTACCCATTTTTATTAATTACAGGGGGTTCAACCACGGCCGTCTTATCGCATGGGCACACAGGGCAGTTGTCCGAGGGCCCCAAGATTCAATTTTGAAAGTAAAAATTAAGGTTCATATTATTAAAGTAGCAATGCTGTTAATGTGAAATCGAGGCCTCCTTACCTGGCTGGCACAGCAGCACTCCAGCACTTTTTGCATTTTTGTATACGTGTTTTTGCATTTTTATATACGTGTAATACAAGCAGTCCTAATGCAAATGTTCAAGAGTTGTTAAAAGTTGAATGAACTCTCAAACAGCTCAGAGTATGCAGCTGATATATAATAAACAAATAGCACCACCTCAGCCAGTGTTATTACTCCATGGCCTTATTATTAGCAAAAATACCAATGTTTTTCAGCAACCCGAAATTTCCCCCCATAGCATGGTTCAAGATCAGCCAGAAGATATGGTAAATATCATTTAAATTTTAGTTGTTTATTGTTTGGGTACCGTACTGTCCAGCCAAGTAAAGAACCAATTTCTTATAATAATAATATTAATGATTATGAAGTTATATCGAAAAGAAAAGAAAAAAAAGATACGCTAGTCTGTTCAAAGCATTCTAACGTTAGTCTCATTAGCCTAATGTATGTTTGTACAGTAAATGGAGCTTAGGCTTACCCACTTGTTTACACACTGCGTCATTTACAGTTTTATTGATCAAAGTATGCTCAAATTACACCACATAACTACAAAGTAAGTGAATAAATGTTCATGCTACATCATATTAGGCCCGAAGAGTGAATTTCATTAAACTTTTTTGAACCAAAAAACAAATTTTCATAAAAAAAACCGCCACTCTCAAAAAATCACCTAATTTGCATACAAATATCATGCAAATTAGCATGAAATTGATATTTATAGAAAGCTTAAGTTATAAGCTTTAAAATAAGTTACAATTGTCATTATGATATCTGTACACAAATATTTTTAAAAAATTAATTTGTAAATCATATAGTATTCGGTATAGGCCCAGGTTAAAGCTCAGGACATAATGGGTCAATATTTGGCAAATTTTTGGCTTTCAATTCATAACATTTGAGGAGCTTCCTGGACCCATAACAGGGCTTTGCCCCTGGACTCCACTAGGGATGTACTCTGTTGTACGCATGTGCGGTTCAGCCAAGGTGAAATAAATGTTTCCCAAACCGGAAACCCTCAAAGAATTGGCAACCCCAAAGAAAATTGCTTGCTCGACCCTTCCTTAAATTCATGGTAAAGGTGAATATGCACGACCACACGTAAATGCAGTGCTGTTACTAGGCATTTGTTTTTTTAAATTACTGTCCTCACCTGGGTCATTTGTGTATCACATTCGCGTGTCCAGATTTGAAATATAGCAATGAAGATAAACGAGCAAGAAAGTGAAGTGTGCGTCTTACCAGATATGATGGGTCAGCGGAACAAATACTTCTCCACGAAAGTGAAAAATTCAAGGTTGAAACATACCTTCCTATTCTGGACTCACTGAACTCTGACCTGACTAAATGTGCAGAAGCCTACAAAAGTATTGGAAATCTGTTTAACTTCTTCAGTCAGTTAAAAACAATTGACTGTAATGAGCTTAGTCAAAGATGTGAAAAAATTGGCTAATGCTTATCATGAATTACTCAATGAATGCAAGCAATTCAAGCACTACATTGTCCACGATGAAAAACGCAAGACTCTTCCAGACATGTACAGCAAACTCATTTCAGATAAGTTGAAATCTGTGTTTTCCAATGTTGAAATCGCACTCAGAATATTCATGTGCATGATGGTGACCAACTGTACCAGAGAGCATTCATTTTCCAGGTTGGAACTTACAAAGAATCATCTTCGCAGCACAATGGGACAGCAGCAGTTGAATCTGCTTTTCCTCAAAAACATAGACTTTCAACCAATTATAAAGCAATTTCCTGCAGTACATTGCTTTGCCGTTGGGGGGGGGGGGCAGTACATTGCTTTGCCTGGAAGCCTTAAATATTCTTAAGATGGCCCTGAGTTGAACATGCCACAAAAACATAATTTTAGGTGTTTTTGACAATTACCATATTTCAGACAACTTACATAAGATTTGGTACAAGGAGACTTTTTATAGGTTCCAAATAGAGGTATAAGCAATTTTGGAATTTTTGTCTTTTGCTCAGTTTTGCAGCAAGGAAAGCACAATTTGGGGTTTTTGTGAACTATTCATGTATTTCTCAACCAACTTGCATGGGATTTGGTACAAAGATAGCTACTTGCAGGTCCCAAACAGTGATCTAAACAGTTTTCAATTTTTCTGGTGTCAAAATTGGTGATGTTGGGATTGCATGGTGGAGACATGTTGCATTCATCCACAAATGTTGGCCTCTTTAATTTCTTTCATTTTTTCTGTTTAGATTGATATTGGTGAAAGAACATCTAGTTAATATAACACACCCAAATATATCCATTTCCTTGTTAGTATTTATTATAACATACCTAAATATGACTTAACAATGATTGATCAAAGTGTTCAGGTTTCCTTTCAGTCATTTTTTTACAGACCAAATTTAATAGCATACTTTAAGATCTGGTGCTTGACTTGCAACTTGGAGGTCAAGGGATCAAACCATTGCCCTTTCAGCTATTATAGTGTCAGAGTGTGATGATCAATCCCAATATTTATTGATAAAGAATAACAAAAGAATTAGAAATGGGTGGTGTTGACTTACTGCCTCACCTCTTTTCTGTCACTTCAATATTAGGGACAAGTTAGTGCAGATAGCCATCAAGCAATTTTACACAAAATTCAACAAACTATTCTGTATGGCTGGTTCTTTCAAACAGGTCCTATATACCTCCTGCTGTACAACCACGTTTATTGATAAATTGTACTCGATTCTTGTTCTTTTTAACAGATCCTCCAGTCTACTACTGTAACATTTGTAGTGATAATATTTTTTTCTACTTTATTTCTTAACAGATCTTGTACACACAAACTGCTGTGGCTGATCTAGAACTGTGGAGACGTAAGAAAGTACCTCTCACCTGGTCAGCGGAACTTACGGCTCTAGACAGCCATGCTACCTATTCTATCAGGGTTGCTGCTTATACTAAACCAGAGAGATTAGGCCATTTGTCTGAAGTAATCACTGTCACCATTGTCCCCACAGGTACAGGCACCCTTAGTTTTTAGTTTTTATAAAATTTTTGAGATTAATGAACTAGCTACTAACCTATTCTTGTCACTGTTTACTTCACAGGCATTATTGCATCATCTGTGCTCTTTCTTATTAAAATAAGTAACATTTTTAATGTCAGAAACATGAAAAAGTAATTGCTAAAAATATTGTCTTGATTGATTACATGTAATGTTGGAAGAAATAAAACCAATTTTAACGAATGGAAAGGTACATCTGTTTTGTTCTGAACTAGCTCCTAGTTTCATTTTTGTTTTGTATTTGAATTGTGTGCTGAAAGTCTTGTATTGTTTAAAATATACATTAGACTTTCTGCAGACAACTAGGAGTTAATAGCCAGCTATAAGCAACCATACTTGTAAAGCACAAAAAAAAAGACATTAAAACAACTGTTCCTAGAAAGACACATTAACATATAGAAATTACTGTGAATTATCATAAAATGTAAAATGTATACAAGTTTTATATGTTCTTGCTACAGAACCACTTGTAAAAAACTGATTAACTGGTGTGTTTCTTTACCCATTTTACTAGGTTTCAGTAGTAAATCTTGTTTGTTTTTTGTTTGAAGTTAAGCACAAAGCTACACAGTAGGCTATCTGTGCTCTGCCCATCACGGATATCAAAACCCGGTTTTTAACGTTGTAAGTCCGCAGACATAAGAAAACCTTATGTAACATTCTACTCACCCAGACAGCCAAATGAAAAGAAAGGATTAAAATATCAAAGTTTAGTTACCAACTCTATTGAATGTCACTAAAATTGCTCATTTGGTTTTGTGTTTCAGATGTCCCTACTCAACTCCGAGCTCATGGCGTTACTACCCACAGTATGATTTTGTCTTGGCGACATCCTCAAAAGTTAAATCCCATTCAGTATAAGGTAGGGCATTTCCAACAACAACAAGAAAAAAAAAGATAACAACCATTATCAACTTTGGCTTTCATGTGGGTTGAGCTTCATCATCTCCTGATAATTTTGTTTGTTTGTACAATAGCTGTATAATACATAAGAGTAAACAAATAACATGCTTCACTCATAAGTATTTTAGAAAAAATATCATTTGGAAATCAGTTGTCAATTTGATATGTGTTATTGATTTAAAACTGTGGAATTGGTAAAGGCAGAATCACCTAACCTTATTTATTGACTTTCTTACATCTGTTAAAAACGGAACTATACTGAAGATCAAAACCTCGTGTTTTAAATATTACTCTCTTAAACCTGGTTCATGTACTTTGTTACATTTGTTGAAAATGAAATATGTTGGAGATGAAAAGTTCATGCCATATGTGTTACTTCAGTCTAGCTAGAGAACAAATAAGGGTAGGTTACCAAATCTGGTTCTTGTACAGTGTTTCATGTGAAATGAAATATGTCAGAGACCAAAGGCCTAGGTCTTACTGTTTTGTAACTTGAGAAGGGTAAAATCATGAACCTGATACATGCAAAGTGTTACATAATCTAATGCATGCTTCTTGATTTCAGATCTCTTTTGGTAGTAATGTAGTGCATGTTTCTTGATTTCAGATCTCTTTTGGTAGTAATGTAGTGCATGTTTCTTGATTTCAGGTCTCTTTTTGTAGTAATGTAATGCGTGTTTCTTGATTTCAGGTCTCTTTTGGTAGTAATGTAGTGCATGTTTCTTGATTTCAGATCTCTTTTTGTAGTAATGTAATGCGTGTTTCTTGATTTCAGGTCTCTTTTGGTAGCAATGTAATGCATGTTTCTTGATTTCAAGTTTCTTTTGGTAAAAGTTTAATGCATACCTTTTGATTTCAGGTCTCTTTCGGTGGTAATTAACACATTCTTCTTGATTTCAGGTCTCTTTTGGTGCTCACAAAGAATTTCATGACAGTCAGAGGGTCCTTCAGACATTAACAATACCAACTCAGGCCATTTTCATTGAATCCAACAGAACTGAGTACAAGATAGATGACCTTATGCCATTTACCACATACCAAGTTAATATCACTGCCATACCCCCAGAAGGAAGCTACCGGCCTCCTGCCAAAATATCTGTTACGACAGCCAGAGCAGGTGAATATTATATTTTTGGAATTTTAATTTTCCTGTGCTTCTGTTGGTATATCATAATAAAATCCTTTTTTTTATTGTTCCAACCACTTTTATGTATAAGGTAAGACAGAATAATGTTTCATTGAAACAGCTCAACAGTAATTTTCCTAAAAATATTGATGAATAAATATAAAATGTGTAGACAAACCAATCCCTTGAATCAAAACATATATGAAATATGATTGTCTAGTGGGCCATTTACAACTGCCTTGTGTCGATTTCTTGCATTGTGTTTATTTTTAAGCAAAGGAGACTGACTGCAATGCATTGTTGGCAAATATGTTTGGGTTTCAATACAATGGGCACATCCAGCACAATATAGCACTCAAGTTTGCTAAGTAGCCACAGGGATTTTTTTCCAATGGATGCCACAATTCCTTGTCATATTACTGAATGCAAGGAAAGACTACTAATAAAGTGAGCACTTTTTTGACAGTTGTCATATCTATAAGAAGTGTCAAAGGTGAGATATTCCATTGAATTTAGATCAGTTTATTTGACATGGTACAATAAGATCATGGAAAAATATGTATATAAACTTAAGAACAACAAATATATACTTAAACATGTTCCCCTCTTTGTGCGTTTTTTCCAATCATGCTTCTATCTTCAAAATAGTTCTTTCAATCAATTGACAGTGAAAATCCTGTTTTTTCTCATGAAATTCTGTCACAAAGAGACATTTTTGTTTCTCAGATTAATTGTTCAGACTGATGGATCGATGTTGATATCAATATGAAATTTTATGAATTGCAAAAATTGAATAATTTTGCTTCAATGTACTCTTGAAGCATTTTGATATATATATATATTTGTTCTTCAATTAACTACTTGGGAGATACACAGTGTAACAGACAGACATATGGCTATTTTATATATAGATAACAGGGGTATAGTCTTAGCATGAAACATTTTTTTATTGCTATTAGATGAGTTAAATAACTTTGTAAAAAGGATATTACAGAAAATTAATATATCTTTCATATCAACTACAATGCTGTAATGTTATGTTATTTATATTTTTAATAAGTCCTTATAATGAAATAAAAAGATCTTAAACTGAAGAAAATGTACAATAATAAATTGAGAATACCAAATACTTCATCTGCTTGGTTCTAGCTAGATATCAATGTAAAAAAAAATTATTGTATTATTTTTAACTTATAATCATGTACAAAATACAAGATATCAGAAGCAATTTCATGGAAGTAAAAATTATTTAATTTGTTCTCTTAATAATAGACATTAAGGTTATTTAAGCTGTCTTATTTAAATAGCACCCAAACCTATGGTCAAGCCTGACACGGTAGGTGTCAGTAAAGAAAATGAGATCATCCTAATCCTTCCACAAGCATCAGAAGAGTTTGGGTTGATCAGTCACTACTTTCTGGTGGTAGTTCCAGCTGAAGAAGCACGTGATGATCCTGACACCTACACTATTGAGGAGGTAAATTCAATGACGAGAAGCCCACTTTTAGAAAATAAAGTTCAGGGATGGCTTGAATGGGTAATAAAAGAAATTTTACTACAAGTAACAAATGTACAGTGTTTTGTCAAATCCTGTGTCTGTGTAAATTACTTGTACCTGATGATGATAAAAGCTTGTCGAAATGTTGTACATTGGTTACTTGTAATAAAGTTTCTTTCATTACCCATTCAAGCCATCTCCAAACTTTATTGAGGAAGTAATTTCAGTTGGCTATTAGATTTACATTTAAAAGTAAAGGAGGAAAATCTTAATCATTCATTTCAAACCTTTATTTTGCTATATCAATAATTTAAGTTAATAGAAAGAAACCTTTATTTTGCTATCTTGTGTGTAAAATTAATAGACTTAAGATTTAAAGCTAAGTGAGAGTTAAGGGTAAAACTGATTGCTTGTGTTAAGAACATTTTAGAATAAATTGTCGTCAGAATTCAAATTTTAGAAGTCAGAATTGTTTTATGGACAGCAATAAATTCCAGTTCATATAACTTGCATAAATTCTATAGTTTTGTTAATATAGTTTGTCAAGTGGATTTTGGAGTGAGAAATAAACCAATTTTTGTGATACACTGATAAATCTTGAATGGTATCAGAAACTTGTATAATTATATAAGCCTCCCTCAAAACAAATGCTGCTTTTCTCAACAATTTAAAATATAATTAACCCACTAAACTATTCAATTATCTTCTTACTATTAAAATATGACTTCCACAAAAGTAACTTTTAAAAAGGCTTTTTTAATGTCATATTTCTTGAAGCAAGCTTAAAACTTGAGTTCCCAGATTACTTAATCTCTCTAAATTTATTTCTGTGACTGACATTCTTTTCATTTTGAATTTTCTTTCAGTTCTTTTATTAACATCCTTTCTAATAATTGTTTGATTTTTCAATTGTCATTTTTCTATTGTTATATGTTCTAAAGCAGAATGCTATACCCAATAATTGTCTTTAATATCCCTACAGCCAAATGACATCATTTTAAAAATTACATTTAATCAAATGACATGCTTCCAAATGTTTGTTATCCATTTGAATAATCAACTGTAATAAGTGTTTGTTTTCCAGCTGAACAGTGGTTTTAGTGTTCTATCTGTGTGACCTGTTTCCAGTCATAAATTGTTTGTTATTCCATATAAATGACACACTTACAATAGTGTATTTAGTTTCCATGTTAGTGTAACACATTTCTATCTGTTGCTTGTTTGTTTCACCTAAATGATGTTTTCAATAATTGCTTGTTCCTTTTCCAGTTGATTAGCATATATATTCAGATGTTGCTTTTTCTTGTTATTTCCAGTTGATTAGTGTATTCAGTTGTTGCTATTTTTGTTATTTCCAGTTGATTAGCATGTATTCAGTAATTGCTTTTTTGTTATTTCCAGTTATTAGCATGTATTCAGTAGTTGCTTTTTTGTTATTTCCATTTGATTAGTATGTATTCAGTAGTTGCTTTTTTTTGTTACTTCCAGTTGGTTAGCATGTATTCAGTAGTTGCTTTTTTTATTTCCAGTTGATTAGCATGTATTCAGTAGTTGCTTTTTTGTTATTTCCATTTGATTAGTATGTATTCAGTAGTTGCTTTTTTTTTGTCATTTCCAGTTGGTTAGCATGTATTCAGTAGTTGCTTTTTTATTTCCATTTGATTAGTATGTATTCAGTAGTTGCTTTTTTTTATTTCCATTTGATTAATATGTATTCAGTAATTGCTTTTTTTTGTTATTTCCAGTTGGTTAGCATGTATTCAGTAATTGCTTTTTTATTTACAGTTGGTTAGCATGTATTCAGTAGTTGCTTTTTTTATTTCCAGTTAATTAGCATGTATTCAGTAAATTGCTTTTTTATTTCCAGTTAATTAGCATGTATTCAGTAATTGCTTATTTTATTTCTAGTTGATTAGCATGTATTCAGTAGTTGCTTTTTTTATTTCCAGTTGGTTAGCATGTATTCAGTAGTTGCTTTTTTTATTTCCAGTTGAGTAGCATGTATTCAGTAGTTGCTTTTTTATTTCCAGTTGATTAGCATGTATTCAGTAGTTGCTTTTTTATTTCCAGTTGATTAGCATGTATTCAGTAGTTGCTTTTTTTTATTATTTCCAGTTGAATAATCTGGATACAAACAAACCAAGGCCATACATCGCTGCTAAGTTTTTACCACGTGACATGCCTAAGAACTTTCCTCTGGGTGATAATAATGATTATGGTGGCTACAACAACAAACAGCTACAGCATAATCAGAAGTACAGGATTTTCATGAGAGCTGTAGTTGATACTCCTCAAAAGGTAAAGACTTTTATTAAATATGGTTGTAAGATTTTAGGAAATACATATTGTGAATACATTTTGACATTATTAAAAATAGAAAATAATACTTACTTGTCTATTTATTTGAACATTAATGAATAATTTTCCATTCCAAGATTAACGTAGTACGTGTGCTAACTTGCATGATTGTTTAATTCTGCTAGTAACTGTAACAAGTTTCTTCACCTAAGTTTTACCTCAGATTTGCATATATAACAGTCAAAGGCCAGAAGATCATTAAAGTGAATATCTTAAGGTACTTCTGGTAATGTTTTAAATGAACAAGCTATTTCTAAACCTCATCCTTTTTCCTCTATTGCTAACTAAAGTAAAGAGGAAGTAGTGTTAACAGAATGGTGTACATCATTTTTCTTGAAGTTCTTATTGTATCTGTTATTTATATATATATATTGGGTGTTATTTTAGAATTTATACACCAGTAGTCCATTGTCTGATATCTTGAGCTTGGACATGGTCTTGTCTGGCCAGTCATCCCTTCCTGGTGCTAGTGGTGGGGACAGAACAAACAAAATGGATATTCATTTGGACAGTAGCACCAATGAGTCTGGTGTAGTTTGGGTGGTTGTTCCTATTATCCTGTGTCTATTGTTTATTTTGGGCATCACTATCTTCATCATTGTTAAAAGGTAAAAATTTGATTTATTATACTTAACGAACATGCCATTTTAACTGTTAAACCAATTTTTTTGATTCAGTTACAGTGTAGAAATTTTCTTTAATGTCTGAAGCCTCTGAAACATTTTTTCTACTGGGAAGGTGTAATGGTCTTTAATACCTTTGAAATACATGATGAAATACCCAAATTAAGTAGTTTCTGAAAAGTTTGACAACTTGTTCTTTGAAAAAAAGGAATCTACCTTATCTTTACCTGAGTTTGCATTATGAGTTATTCATTACTATATATTATCACTTGTTTGTGACTTTGCATTATCACTTATTTTTCCCTTGTTATTTATTTATTTATTCTTGGTTTTGTTTTGCACCCTTTTTTTTCAGTTTTTGCTGATTTTAGCATTTAGTTTTTAGTATCTTTTTTTTTTGTTGCTGACTTTTGTTATTAGAAAGTAGTGCAAATTTTTACAGGCGTTTCCCTAAACTTCGCAGACGACGTCAACTAAGCAAAGCATCAGTAGGGGAAACAACAAACAAGCTTCTTGTAAACTCTGCAGATAGAGATTTCACCACACACCCTACTGACCCTGTAGAACTACGACGTCTCAACTACCAGACACCAGCCATGATCAACCATCCTCCAATTCCTGTGACTGAGCTAGCCAATCATATTGAACGATTGAAAGCCAGTGATAACCAGAAGTTCTCACAAGAATATGAGGTTAGTATTTTTATATAAACTAAGATCTTTAGTGTTATCTTTTAACATTCATAAAGTAAAAAAAGTAGAGTTTAGAGCACTACAGATGTAAATATCAAATGACCAATAACTCCAGAAGTCATGCCCAATATTTCATTATAGCAGCAAAATTCTGGACACGTATAATATTTTCTGGAGTTATTAGTTATTTTATATATACTATTATAGCTTTAGTATTAGATCAATACTAATTCTACTCAGGTGGGAAAGCTTTAAAAGTATTAGAACAAGTTACTGTACTTTACCTCAAGTATTATGTCTTCAAACAGTGCTTTCAGTTAGACTTAATTTAACCAATTAAGTTAGATTATAAATCACATTTTTTGTAGGACAATCATTTTAGTTTTTTTTATTGTGTGTAGAACTTCATCAAATCGTAACTACATCTAACTTATAAGTGTATACTAAACAATCACCCAAAGTACCACAGATAGTCATTGTATAACCTTAAGTGCTATCCATGATTTATCTAATTACTTTTAAATGTAAAAAATGGGGACGTGAGAAATAGATTCATATTGTTTTTTAACGAGAGGAATAATTGAATAGAGTTGTTTAAACATTTGTTTAACAACAAGCTGCCCAGTGTCGGCTAACAATACGAAGAATTAAATTGTGGCAAAATGCTACAAGTTCTTCAAATACCTATAGTATGATAGGTTTCTTTTTTGTGAGTGTAAAACACTTAAATACACCATTTCGTCCGAGAGGAATAGTTATATCTCAAAAAGTTACTTTTGAATGCAATAGTCATATTTAATTACCAAGTAACAGCACAATTAACATCCAAATTTCTCCTATAAACTGTACTTCTGTGTCATTGGTTTAGTTCATTTTATTCATTGTATATTGTGGCATTGTTTCAAAGAACTTTCTTTTGTGTTTTATATAATACATTTTGGGGTCCTTGTAAAAAGTAGCTTCAGTTTCTTATTAAAAAATGTAGTCTGCTATGTGTACAAAAAATTAACATATACAGTATACTGGAAGTAGTTGTGGATATGCACAACCAGTTCGTACACATACAAGAGGCACAAACAATGAGTAATCACAACTAAATACTCAATTTATTATTAGTAAAGTACAAAAGATACAAAATAAAACCAATACACTAATATTTTGTATTTACTTTTAACCAGAGCAGTACACCATAAATATATCAACGTATGATTGTGAAAAAGTGTTTCAAATGTCTTTTATTACTCCACATAATTCCAGTTTAGGATTTCTTCTTTGACCACCTTTATTATCAACAATATTAGTTTTATGAAACCCTCTTTAGGGTTTCTACAGAACTCCGACTAAAACGAGAAATTCTGCCTCAGTTCTGTATCCTTAATCAGCCAAAATTTGATTTCTACTTTTTTCTTGTACTATTTCTGTCCTTGGAGCCATGGGTGCATTCAACACACTACTGCTAAGAATAGTATGACTGCCTGTAGTCTTATAGGCATTATA
Source organism: Limulus polyphemus (assembly GCF_000517525.1). Taxonomy (NCBI): domain Eukaryota; kingdom Metazoa; phylum Arthropoda; class Merostomata; order Xiphosura; family Limulidae; genus Limulus; species Limulus polyphemus. The sequence continues at coordinate 139,224 of NW_013667251.1, read as the reverse complement.
CTGATATGTTGCTGTCTGATTGGTTGGGTGACAGAAAATCATAATGTAAGCTACTAACACATGACTGTACTCTGATGCAGCTCATTTTCAGATGGGGAGTAATCCTGTATTGTGTTCATTATTTTCATAAAATTACTAATTTTATTCACTGTTTCCACAATTATTTCCAATACTGTATATATTTTGAATGGCACAAAGCACTGAAAACTGTACATATATCACTTGCCTTCACTGGATTGTTTTTCTTTATTCTCAGTCAATTGAACCTGGTCAACAGTTCACCTGGGAAAATTCCAACCTTGAAGTCAACAAACCCAAAAACCGTTATGCTAACGTCATAGCTTACGATCATAGTCGTGTTGTTCTACAGATTGTAGATGGTATTCCTGGAACAGACTACATTAATGCTAACTACTGTGATGGGTATAGGAAGCAGAATGCCTACATTGCCACACAAGGGCCACTTTCTGAGACTGTGGGAGATTTCTGGCGCATGGTTTGGGAGCAGCGAAGTGCCACTATAGTTATGATGACCAAATTGGAAGAAAGGACTCGTATTAAAGTAGGTGCTTCTCAACTATAGAGTACGTAGTATTTGTCTACTAGCTCAAATATAAACGTTTTATTAGGTCTTTCCTTAAAAAGCCTAAATAATTTCAGAGATCATAATTTCCCCACTGACATGGATCTTTTAAACTGAGAAATAAATGTTGTTACAGCTGAGAACATTAATGAATGGTTACTAATCCTATACTGACCACTGTTTAAACTTTACCCAATAATGCGAGGAATTGTTTAACTTTAATATATCGTTTATTTATCACATTTACAAACATACACACTTGAGAAACAGAAGAGTGAACAAATAAATCATTTGTTACCAAAAAACTATCATTCACTAAAAAAGCAAAAAAAAATATTTTGTTTTCTGCTGTTACATTTTGCCATGCTGCATAATAAAAAAACTTGCTATTCATGCAATGAAAGTACTACTAAGCTGTGCAGTAATTTTATTATTTTATATACTGATGACGTTATTTATTCATGCAATGAAAGTACTACTTAGCTGTGCAGTTATTTTATTCTTTTATTCACTGGTGACATTATTTATTCATGCAATGAAAGTACTACTAAGCTGTGCAGTTATTTTATTTACTGGTGATGTTATTTATTCATGCAATGAAAGTACTACTAAGCTGTGCAGTTATTTTATTTACTGGTGATGTTATTTATTCATGCAATGAAAGTACTACTAAGCTGTGTAGTTATTTTATTTACTGGTGACGTTATTTATTCATGCAATGAAAGTACTACTAAGCTGTGTAGTTATTTTATTTACTGGTGACATTATTTATTCATGCAATGAAAGTACTACTAAGGCGTGCAGTTATTTTATTATTTTATTTACTGGTGACGTTATTTATTCCTCAAAATTCAAATCTGCAAAAAAAAATAAGAAATATTTATATCAAAATTTAAATCAAATAATATATTCTTGCATGTAACAATCAGTTGTTTTTTGTATTTATTTGATTATCTAGTGAATTTGCCCAGAAAAATGCATAATTTACTTGCACAGTTGTTTTACTGATTGCAAATCTAGGAGCTTTCTCTTTTACAGTCATTGTCTTTAGAATAAAACAAAAAAACCTATATATGGATAAAATTAAAATGGAAAAACATATTACATCCACTTTACATATGATTGATGTATGTAGTTACTTTATGTGCAATTTGACAGGCCTGATGTTTTAGTGGCTTCCCTTAGTGCTTTTATAATCCATTCTTTCTTGATACCAAAATGTCAACATTAATAACTTGCATATTTGGTTTGTCTTTTAAGTAAGTTACATGGCTAAAATAGGTACCATTTCTAGTCAGGCCAGTAAAATTTAAAGTGTGACTATTTTCTAGGTTATGTACACACTTGAGAAATAGTTCCAGTAGAATTATTATATACAAACTGACATTGATGGAGCCACACTTTGGTCCCTGATAGATTATTACAAGCTTACAACAGGGGCTCTTAAAATATTATTAAACACAATTTCAGTTTTGTGTTGTCTTAGATTTTACAAGATCTAAACAATTTATGAATTTTTTAAACTTTATTGTTTTTGTTACAGTTTGAAAAGTTAAAACACAATTCAATGCAAATTTTTATCCCTTTGTCAGCTTTGTAGAAAATATCTTATATATGTAGACACACACACACATACACGAAGGAAATCTAATTTTAAAATATACCAGTTTGAAGCACCTGGTAGTAACTTTAAAATATGGCAATAACAATGATCCGAAGGATGAATTTCCAAAAAAGACACAAATGTAGGAAAGATATGTCTTCTTAAAATAAAGAATTCAATACCATTCTAAGAATTGGATTCATAACTTAGGAATGCCAAGTCCATTTCTTCTTTTTTTTTTAACAAAGAAAATGACTAAAATTTACAATGTTACTTTTCAGAGCCATCATGGAGTTAAAAAAGTGATAATATTATTTGTTGTATATCCAACTTTGTAATCTAACATAACAAAAAAACGTTTGAAGTTATTTGTTAACACTTAAGCTGTACTCACTCTGTAGTAGTGTGTGTTGTGATTTAAACATATTATTTACTTGTATTAAGTAACATACCACGAACAGGTAAGAACTTCAGTTTTGAGACATAATCAGCTTATATTAACCTAGTTAGATCATTTATAAAGAATATTCAAGGAAATTTTGCATCTTCGTGGGATTGTATGAAATGTGATGGAGATTTTGTCCCTGAGGAAACTTCAACTGCTTGATGCTATCTGGCTTTAAGGCTGGACATCCATGCATGTATTACCAGTTTATTTTGCAACTGTTTGATTATTTTTTCATATGTGAGTCTAAAAAAGTAACCCTCATCTCTTAGTGCAGTGTGTCTGTAACTGTAAAACAAAATGTTCCATTCATTTATCAACTGCTTGATGCTATCTGGCTTTAAGGCTGGACATCCATGCATGTATTACCAGTTTATTTTGCAACTGTTTGATTATTTTTTCATATGTGAGTCAAAAAAGTAACCCTCATCTCTTAGTGCAGTGTGTCTGTAACTGTAAAACAAAATGTTCCATTCATTTATAGAGAGTGCATTATCCTAGAAAACACACGTATCTGTTACGGTGTTTGTGTAGTCTTTTATTTTATCACCTCAAATAACTGGGTCTTTGCTAATGTATAACAATGCAGGTATCTACTCTAGGATATTTGTTTTTATTATGGGTCTGAAAAGTTTGGTTGTTGTATTTTTTCCTTTGAAAACAAATAAGTGATTTTTCGTTTATATTGCCCATATTAGATGCTATATATTTGTCTAGAAATATAATATTAATGTAATATTTTACCTAAAAAGATTTTTTCCTATGTACGTTAATCTTTATTTCAATGTTAAATGCATTTCAAGGCAACTAATGTGAGTAATGTATGATAAATCTGACAATTCACTCATTACAGTGTGACCAGTACTGGCCATTGAGAGGAACAGAGATGTATGGCATGATGAATGTTGGTCTTGTGGACATACAGGAGTTAGCAACATATTGTATACGAACTTTTGTTCTACATAAAGTGAGTAAAATTTAACAGTAATATAAAGATTCAGGAAACTTTCGTACTTTGATATTGTAGTGAAACCAAACACTGTAAAGTTTTCCATCTGTGTCTACTTTTATGTTTCAGGTCAATACTCGTATCATTTAAGGATACAACAGTTTTTACCTTCAGGTTTCACTTACTTAAAAAACTAATAGAATTAATTTTAAGAACTTTTTTTCTGCTCTACATTTTGCTCCTAGAAGCCACTTATAGATAAGGATTTTACTGTTATATTTTTAACTCATCATTGTCAGCATAAGGCTTTCTTTTCTTGAAAGGACTAAACTCCTCTAAACAATGAACAAGACAAACTGTTTCGCAGTCAATGATAAGATTACTTTAAATAAAATATAAGCGATGAATATATAAATTACACTGATCCTGTTCTTCTAATAGCTGGGTTACCCAGAGAAACGTGAAGTGAGACAGTTCCAGTTCACAGCGTGGCCAGATCACGGAGTACCAGAACATCCAAGTCCTTTCCTCACATTTCTCCAGAGAATCCATTCTCTGAATCCATCTGATGCTGGCCCTATTGTCATTCACTGTAGGTAAGATGATATGTTCATCTTTCACTGTACATAAGGTGGTATGTTCATCATCTATTGCAGGGAGAGTACGTGGTATGTTCATCATTTTCTGCAGCCAAGTAGGCTAATATGTTCGTCATTTACTGCAAGGAGGTAGGATATTTTATTCATTATCCATTAAGATTAACCTCCAATTTCTTTGTCACACAAGGCCAACTACTAGGTCATGTTTGATTTGTTTCAAGTTAAGCACAAAGCAACACAATGGACTATCTGTGCTCTGCCCACCACAGGTTTCAAAACCCAGATTCTAGCATTGTAAGTCCACAGACATACTGCTGTGCAACTTGTGGGCAATTTAGTCACGAGTAAGATGTCTTCAAGACTTACTTTAAACTCTAGTTCCATCCCTGAGCAGTTTTCTCCAGGTACAATCTCCATTAGTTCTTGGATGTGAGAGTATAAATTCTGGGCAGGTACCTCTGTGTTCCCTGAAAGCACAGCATCTAGAACTGCATCATGGATAAAAATGTACTGATCCTCTGTCTGGACCATGTAGTTTCTCTGAGCTCTGAGGCAGGTCACATGTCCATAGATGTCAACGGTGTTCTCGTACCGTAATCGTTCCAGCATGGAGTCAATCACTATGTAACAGCCTGTCCTACCAACTCCTGCACTACATAGTAATATTCAAACAGAATAAAGATAAACAAATAACAAATTACCTCAATCATTGCAAACAAAACACGGACCTCGACTTGTAGCCATAATATAACTTTTTATAATATGAAGCTTTAAATAAGCTTTACGCTATATAATTAGGCTTCTCTGTACAATAAATATTTAATTCCTTTATACTTTTCAAAACAGGTGTATTCCAAATACTTTCATTTAGCATGTGATTAAATGATGAACATGCCATGCATTTACCTGCAGTGGAAAATGTATTAGTCACATACTCACATTAAACATACTACACTACTTGTAGTAGAAAATGAGCATTCCACCCTATTCACCAAAAAGAGAGCATATATTGATGCAAAAATTAAGAATGAAATTTCTGCTTGTGTATATTTCTTAGAAAAATTCAAGACTGAGATATTAAGGACTTAAATGAAAAATATTATATCGTTTATATATGTATATAAAATAAAAACCAGGTTTTCTGCGTATATCTTTTTAATGCATTCCTTTTAATTTGTCCATTGTAAGTAGCACTTTGGACAGACTTGTAGCTGCTACTGCTCTGTCCTAGCTGATGAGCTCTGATAGTATTAAAAAAAAAAAAAGACTTCTTCTAGCAGAGAAAGTTAAAATAATATCTAGCACTTGACCGTTGATAAGCTGCTAGGCAGGCAACATATGAAAAATACAAATTCTGCATGTTTCAAAAAAATAAATATTTTCATGAAAATTACAAAGACTATAATCCTTGGTATTGTTCAAAACTTTCATGATATTTTTTTTTCAGATGTTCAACTAGAAAGATGCATTTGATGTACAGTTTTGAAAACAGAACTCTTTATATCAAATATATACACATACATATCTCTTTTTTTTTATTCCTAATGAATTATCTTGCTTTATCAGCCAGGGCATTATCTCCCCATGTTTTATTTATCCTAACAAAACTCAACCAACAGCATCTTCTCTATGATATTTATTATATATATAAAACTAGAATGATTATGTTTTATATAAAAATTGAATTGTAAGTTTGACAGAATGAATTATAAGTGATAGGTAAAAATAGTTGAAATCATATTGCAGGCTTTAAAGTTCATTATGTATGATGAATTTTTATCTCTTGTAACTGAAAATATTTTTAGTAGTCTGTAAACTGTAACAAAAGTGTTTTGTTTTTATTTACAGAGACTTTCTGCTGTAAAATCTCAGCCTAATAGATTTATTAGTGCCAATCTTCCAATAAACAAGTTTAAAAACAGACTCATGAATATTTTGCCGTGTGAGTAACGACCTTTCATAATTTTCTTCTGAGTAATGATGGCTTGATTTTTACATGAATTTGCATATTGAGTATAAAGGATTCATTATAATCAGTGAACTCTTTCTAAACAGTTGCATTCTATAGCGATGCTCCAAAATTATTTTTTCAGTATGTAATTTAAAGTAATTATAATGAAAATTATTTTGTTTTGGTTTTACCGTGTTAATATTTTCAGGTAAGTTATTTGTTTCTTACTTTAAATGGGTTCTTTTGCTGTACATTTTCAGATGAAGCCACACGAGTGTGCCTTCAACATATCAGAGGTGTAGATGGGTCTGATTACATCAATGCAAGCTTCATTGATGTAAGATATTGTTCCTGTTTTTGTTTTTTCTTTTATAAACAGTATAATAAATTAAAAAATAATTTATTTAGACACATGAAGATTTACATTGTTGATAAAATCAATTTTTAAAATTATTATAAATTACAAATTAGTATAATTCCATAGAATTTTCTAGAATGATAGATTGGAAAGTCTTTGCGATTTCATGTCAATTAAACAGCTAATTTTTGTTTAATGAAGTTAAGCTATTGATGAAATAAATTTAATGTAGTTAAACTATTAAGGAAATATGATAGATTTGAATCTTAAATATATTTCTTGAAAAATAGCATCTAATTAACTGAAAAATTATTTACTGTTTTTTTTTTATTTGTCAAAGGTGTTTTTTTTATGTTATAAATAAATTCAAAAACAACATCCTGAACATTCTTCATTTTCAGGGTTATAAGTACCGTAATGCTTACATAGCCACACAAGGTCCACTTCCTGAAACAACAGAGGACTTCTGGAGGATGTTGTGGGAACACAACTCCAACATCATAGTTATATTAACCAAACTCAAAGAAGTTGGCAGAGTAAGTTTTTCTTTTTGGTTCAACTCTCTTGAAAATAAAATATGATGTTCACAACTAAACTGTCCATACATCATCTTTACTGTTTGTCATGATTTTCTTTGCTTTTAGAAAGACCTATAAAGGAATGGAGTCAGTTTATCTGTGTTTGGATGTTTCTTTGTGTTTTTTTTATGTGTGTATTTTAGTATTTAATGTAATCTGTCCCTATGAAGTTTATATGTGCCCTACACTTTATAGGGTGTTATATTAGGAATAGAACTTGTTGGCTCAAATCTGGTATAACAGATGACACCTCCTGTTTATTGTAATATAGGTAACCTATATTTAGTTGGGCATACCTGTGTTCAAGTTATACAAGTATTACCAACAAGAAAAAATGTCTGTAACATTTTAAAACATGAATATTACCCTTTGGAAATTATATTGAAATATATTGTAAGTAAAATTTTCTCCTACAGATATTAAATTAATTACATGCATCGGTTTTAAGTTTCATTGAAAATAGTGTCAAGTAAAACATGACTATAATTTTGACTCTATTCTCAACTATTCAGGAAAGATGTCATCAGTACTGGCCCAGTGAAAGATCCCAGCGGTACTTGTACTTTGTAGTTGATCCTATTACAGAGTACAACATGCCACAATATATCCTGAGAGAGTTTAAAGTAACAGATGCAAGGGTATTGTATCATAATCCTTCTGTCAAAATTGTATGTGATTTTATTATTACTAAAAAAAACATGAAGATATAATGCTTAGTGCCCAAAATCATTAAAAAATAGTCTTTTGAATCTTATTTTCATGTTTTAGCTTTGAAAGGGCATTTTTTTAATAAATATTAAATTCATTTCTTGCTTTGATTTATCATTTTATAAAGGTATTTGTTGGTTATTTTGTTTAAATAAAGAATTCCTCTTTCAGAGTTTTTTCTATATGAAATATTCCCCTTGTTTCTTTGTTTTTCCTAATCTGAAACTCTTCTATTCATGTGCTTTAGCAATTAATATTGGCCAATGAATCAAGATGTTAATAAACTTGTGAATTTAATCAAGAGAACATTTAAAGACTTAAGAAGTGTTATACAATATAACTTCTAAAGTGTTTTGAAAAAATTAACATTGGTATACTACTGAATTAGTTATCTTCTTCAAAAGTGTACAACAATAAAATAAGTAATATAAGATTAGTAAGAAAACTAGTGAATAACAAAGGAATAGCATGAAATCAACAGATTAAGTAATATTGGCAAAAAACATTATAGGATCAAAAAGGTTAGGAGAGGATAAGTATTCTAAAACTAGCAGCAAAGTGGATTTTTACAGTGCTCCTAACATTTCAAATCTTGTTAGTTCAAGTAATTCTTAAAGATGCAGGTAAAAACAATAAGCTGGTGTATGTTGTTAAAGGTTAATATTCAACTTTTGGAAAACATATTTTTAAGACAAGTGTTCTCACTCTTAGCTTCAAAACAGGTGTTTAAAATGTGTGTATTCTTACTTGTATTTGTAAAAAAGGATTTCAGTAATTAATACATGTTTTATCAGTTTTTTTCACTTTAAAGTAAACCTAATCTTTCACAATTCTCCTGCACACAACTAGGATGGGCAATCTCGGACCATTAGACAATTTCACTTCACAGAGTGGCCAGAGCAGGGAGTCCCTAAGTCAGGAGAAGGATTTATTGATTTTATAGGTCAAGTACACAAGACCAAAGAGCAGTTTGGTCAGGAGGGTCCCATTACAGTGCACTGTAGGTAAGAAAAGGGATTATTTACAATAATAGATTAAGATTAATGGAGAAAATACCAACATAATAGCAATAATCAAATTTCAGTTCTGTAGCTGCATTGTTCAACCAATTAATATTAACTTCTAATCAAAGCAGACTACCTGTATAGATCAGAACTAAGAATATATAATTGGTACTTGATATACTGAACAAAGAAATCTACAGATGGCTTTCTACTGTACAAACAATCTTGGCAAAATGTTATGCATCAGCAAAGACAAAATCGAAAAGTACAGCAACCGTGGTGTTTACAATTAACGTGTCAAGACTGCAATAATGTATAAACGGGTAAAACAGAACATTGCATAGAAACAGCAATTAAAGAACATTCTAGAAGCTGGAAATTAAGAAAAATAGATTCAACCTTTGTATTCAACCTTATTTAAACTAAACACCAATTTGATTGAGAAAAAACTGCAAAATTGTACACATAAAAAAAGGTAAAAAAAGCTAGATAGTCTGAAAATTTTAGAATAATTATGAAGTCTAAAAACAAATCCAGAAAAGTTCTAAATGACCAAACCAACTTAAACTCCTCCCCCACTTGTCTCAAGATGAATGTCAAGGTTACTTCTGGTTCTTTGGTTAAACATCTATTGGTGAAGGCCCGACTTTTACAAATCATTGATAAGTAATTAGTGTGTAAATATTACAGAAGTTTGAAATTAATGCTGAAGCCATTTACTCTAATATGAATAATAGGATATGAATCGGTAGAATGTTATAATTTAGTCATATCACTTCAGTACATTTCCTTGAGTTATCTAAGTAAATATTTACCCAAGATGTAAATATAATAACCAGATTGAAGGGGTATTTGTCTTTAATACATATTAAGTACAGGCCATGAATATGGAAAAGTCATAGAAATTTGCAAAAAGGTGGTCAAAAAAATATTGAAAAATATCAATAACCCTAGAAAAAGTATGGAAAAACTTTTTAAGCCTCCTTCTATCTCAAAACATATATGTGTACACAAACCATGCTTAGCTGTGAGAGTTATTGGTATATTCTAATATAGAATCTAATATGATAGATTAGACTAAATGTTGTTGTAAATAGAAAGGCTACTCTTTATTTTCTATCATAAAGCTGCATTGTTTAAGTTTGTAGATATCTTATTTTTTCTGTGGTCTGAAATAAGTATGCTGTGAACTTTTCATTACCCTTTATAACAAGGTAAAATGGTGTTAATTAGGTAGAATTATGAAGGAAAGTTGAAATATCAGTCTCAAATGTATACATGTTCTGTTATGAAAAATATGGAAAACTAGAGAAAATAATTTTAGAAAGAATTTGTTCACTTTGAACTAAACTGTTTGGTTACTGATTATTCTTATAGCTTAAACTTGGTTTCTCCTTCAAGATGTCATACAACAATGAAGTTCATGATATTAAGAAAATATTTGTTTATATCATGCAAATATAGAAATAAAACTACATTAAATATATCCATTTAAGTTTTGCTTATAACCATGAGTGAGTACATATTAAGTTTTATTTAATTAGATGTGTGTAAAAAACTCAAACATGGTGAAACAAAAAGACTATTTTCGGATGACTCAGGGGAAAAGACAGTTTAACTATAAATGAAGATCCAGAGACACAGAAATTTTAATTTTCCATGTATTCAAACCTCATGTTATTATATGTTCTTACATGTTAAATAATACCTTTACATATGTTTAAGTAGATGTCCTCTTTCCTTTTTAATGAATAGATGGCTATTTGCTGTTTATCACTTACATGGTTTTGCCAGTGTTAGGCTTAACTTCTCCAGTTACATAATCCACATTTTGTTTTTTAATATTATAGTTCTATTCACTGTTAGAATAAGTTTCTGTCAGTTTTTCTTCTGGATCATACTGTTTTAATACACTAGTTCTTATTGTTCAAATTGGGGCTTGGCATGGTCTGGTTATTCGAGATCCATCTCTTGCAATATGCACATCACAGGTTCAAATTCAGTTACCAAACATGCTTGCCCTTTCAGCCATGTGTGAATTATAATGTGACAATAAATCCCACTTTTCACTGGTAAAAGAGTAACCCAACGGTTGGCATTGTGTGGTGTTGACTAGCTGTCTTCTCTCTAGTTTATCACTTATAAATTAGGGACAACTAGCACAGATAACCCTTGAATAGCTTCCCAGTGGCTCTGTAATAAGTCTGAAAGCTTATAACACTAAAAACCAGGTTTAAATAACTGTTGTGGGCACAGAACAGGTAGCCCTTTGTGTAACAAACAAAAAGCCCTGAAGGAAGTTTGCATGTAATTCAACAAACAGAAGATAATAATCTTTTTCTTCTTTTTTCTATTTTGCTCAAGTAAAATTATTTTTAAATAATTTATAGAAAATTTATCTTTCTTCTTCTCTGATTGACTTTAGTGCTGGAGTTGGCAGAACAGGTGTGTTCATCAGCCTTAGTATAGTCTTAGAAAGAATGCAAGATGAAGGGGTCGTTGACATATTTCAGACTGTTAGGACATTACGAACACAGAGACCAGGGATGGTTCAAACTGAGGTAAAGTATAGACTGTTGGTACAGTAATAATTTCTATGAATTAATGTGGAAAGTTAACATTTTATACCTGTTGAAGGTGATTTGATAGTAATTAACACTCACACTTAATGGCACCACCTACAAAGTCTATATTTATGGCATTACTTTATCGCTGATGTAATATCCTTTCTTCTGTTATTACAAAGGCTTAATTTATACACTTAAAGGTTTATTAGTTATTTATTCTCCTATTAACATTTAGTACTATAAGTTAGTTTTATTTTGGTTTATAATAATTAACACATTGTACCAATAATATAAAATTTTCAACTAAGCTACAACAACCCTTTACTTGTGACACTTTATTCATTAAAAATAGAATACATAACTTAATAAGTCAAAGTTTTAAAAATGATTTTAATTTGGAAATTAAAGTGTTAATGAAAAATGCATTAAAAAAACAGTCCTCAGTGAGCCCTGCCATACACCTCATTCTGTACTAATAAGTTCATTTGTTAATATGCCACCTTTTATTTGATACATTTTCATCACTCCCCTCCAAACAAAAAGATTAGGGAGGTACAGCAATGTATAGCAACATATAGTTTCCAATCAATATTTAAACTTCCCTATGGGATGTGGAAAAATACTATTAACTGAGTGGTTAAAGGTGAAGATTAATATTTCAAAATTAGAATTTTGGTATCTGTGCAAAAGAAAACATACCCATGAAATACACAAACACAATATTTATCAGCTTACCGAAACAGGACCAAAAAAACATTATGGTTGATTGAGGTCAACCATTCTATATATGCTATTTTTAAAATTGTTTAAAAAAATTACAGCAGATCCTATTGATATAACACTCAGTCTGCAAGTCAGTTGGTGGGCTACAGAAGGTTGTCATGGTTTCTGATATTTAAGTAAGAACCCTAAAAAATGTTTTCCAATAAATTACTTGATCTTTAAAACTAAAAAAACAATGCTTTACTGCCAAAAGAACTCGCCTCTCAATAGTGTTCTTCCATGAAGACACAAAGCTTAGGAGGTTTGCCATACTGTGTTTCTCTGGCACAAAGCAGTAGAAGTGTTCATGTTTAAGCAGATCTCACACTTAACTACCTTATGGCAGCAAGTTTGCTTTGTTGAGTCTTCCTAAGCAATCTTTATCTCAACAGAACTTGCAAAAACCATAGAGGAAACTGCTTTATCAAGCTGAGGAAATGGGTCTTGTGGGGGCACTGTAGTGTTTTCTGTGGAATTTTGAATTGAGGTTTGGGTTTCACTGCATATATCCTGAAAACTAGTGTGAATTCAGTGATGCTGGTGGCCAATCCACATCTCAGATATCACAAGGACTGTAAATCTCTATTCATAATTTTCAAAAAGATAATATCATAAAATTGTATTTATGAATCAATCCAAACATGTCTCACAGACTGGGTGTTAGATAATCTAAGTGAAATATTTCAAGATATTGATTCATAAAATCAATCAAAACAATAAATAATTGTTTATGTTTTCTTTTCACATATTCACTCAATCTCATTGTCAAGAGGTTTTGTATATATTAATGCAATATTTCAGTATTCATCATTTTAAGAGAAAGTCCTCTGTGTATCTCCTTCAGATCTTGATGGATTTTCATGTCAATATAGTTTATATTATAGAACTGTACTAGATTGCTTAGGGACCTGAATTATTTCAATACCATGTTTAGTTGAATCAATTTAACCAAAAATATCAGGTTTTTCTTATTTAGGACTTATACAGAATATGTTAGTCCTTTTCTACAACTAGCAGAAACAGTGCCCTACTGGAGGCTATTACTCATCATAGTATTCATACCTCATTGGAAAAAATGTAGAAAATATAAACATTTTCTAAAAAAGTATTTTTTTCTGGAAAGTACTGCACGGAAATGTATTCACATTGTGCTCTTTTAGTCATACTCAACTTATTGCATCAAAATGATTCAATGTACAAAGATTAAAATTTTCATAAATTGTAATGTTTTTACATATTAAAAGTGCTACCCTTTATTGAAAAAATATTTTGTTTTTAAAAATTTCAGTTTTTTAGCACTACATTTCAAAATTGCATCAATAAAAATATAATCAAACCCTCACATACAATCTCAGTAAAAATCACATTCTTGTTGTGAGGAGAGTACTTTTATTTAAAATTGTGTTCTGTTATAAATAAATGGTTGTTATACATACCATAGTTATTTTTCAAATTGTGTGAATCTTACCCAAAGTGTGAAATATTTTTATGGAGTTTTGTTTGTGGTGCCATGCAATAGATGGGGCTATATTTCATAAGCCTCAATCTCTACTTCTGGCATTGAGATCTTGTTGTATTTTAGCACAACAGATAACTCCATTGTATTTACTACTTCAGTCACATAGATATATAGACGGCCATGCCATTTCTCCATTAGAGTAAGATACCATTTTATGTATCTGAAAATAAAAAATATATTTTGTTTTTAACATAAAGTTTATTATAGTGTTTCTTTAGAGTACATTGTTTATGTACATTAAATTAACATAAGTATATGTTCTTTTCAGGATCAGTACAGATTTTGTTATAGTGCTGGACTAGAATACCTTGGTTCTTTTGATCACTATACAAACTAGTGATGCTCAACAAAAGGTTCTCAATACGCACTACTTGTTTTGATAAACTTGATAGATTGGGGAAAACATATTACCTTGTATGGTTTCGTGGAGAGAGCTAGGACCCATATTCAGTTTCTCAGATCCTGGAAGGCTTATGTTTGTTGTTTATAACAGCATAGTGTACGTGGTGTTTCCGTGGTAAAAATATATAGGCAAACTAAAAAGCAAAGCATCATAATACTTATTTGATATCACTTGGTGGCCTTCACCTGAAACTATATTGTATTTCTTTACCCATCCCCTCTCAGTTTTAGGTATGTTTATGGGTATGACATATATCTTGTTGAATCATAACTGTGGATAGTTAAAGACATTCCATGATACAAACAGTAGCAGTTTATTATCAACAGTGGTAATACACAAGAAAAGAACACTGCGACCAAGATGCTAAGAGAGTGAATAAAGTAGTGATTTTGTTTAATAAAGAGATAGGCAGTCAAGAAATGACAAATTGCTAAAACATCATTCAGATAACAAAACCGGCATATCTTAGTGAAGATCCTAGGAAGGAGAAGACACATTAATAGGCAAGAAAAGAAGTCATTCTTAACAAAGAAGGAAGGAAGGAAATAATGCGAGATTAAAGAACAAGAGAAGAATGGCCTAATAGGAAGTGGGATGTAGAAATCAAGAAAAAGATACAATACTAGATAAGAACCATAAAATAAGGGAAGATACTCCATAGCAAACAAGAAAAAAAAGCATCTTAGAAGAGAGGTGAAGAAAAAGTATACATTGGTAAACAAATAATAAAATGTTAAAATAGAGGGGCACAAAGTTTACAGGAAGAGACAAGTTATGTATATAGACAATAACACAAGTCCAAGTGAAATACCTAACAAAAAGAAATTAGGAATAAATTATATTATTGTTACACAGTAAACTAAATCAGAAATAAAAGTATTAATAACTGCCTGCTCAAGCTAGACCTCTACTAGAAGTAGTATTCAAATAGGTGAACAGGATTTATTCTGTCTTTTTCTTTTTGTAGTTATTATGACTTGGAGTTTTATCTGCCAAATTCCAGATCACTTGTTTATATACTTTCCTCCATTTATAGTGTTTTTTGTATGGAAATAGCGTCTGTACCAGTATTTGTGTGTTTATGCTGAAACATATATCATTAAATTAAAGTATTAGAAAAATTTTGAATCTCAGACTATAGGAATAACAAAGTGGGGCAGTGCTAATATTAAGCATGTCACTGCTACTTGTACAGTTGCTACTGTAGACAGTCACAAAATGCAATAATATTCATAGACTTGAAAATTTATGATATTTCTCAGATGTCTTCAGTCTAAATAAAACACTTTCTACAAATCATAATAATCATCCCACGTGACTGAAAATATCGAGAAACTTATTAATTTTTCAATTCGTAATTAGAAAATTTCAGACTTGGGAATATCATCCATGACTTTTTTGTTTATTAGTTGCTTTAGTTACTTGTTTTAATTTTTATGTATTGGGTATGCACATTCTTTTGCTGTAAAATAAAATATTACATGTTTTAAATTGTGTCTTAGTAAGGTCTGAAATAATTGTTTTGTTTTTTATTATCACATCTTTCTTCATAAATATTATACTACAACTTAAAATATTAATTTTATATATCAAGCTTAGTGAATATAAGAAATCAGTAAAAAAACTCCCACAATTACCTGACAATATTTCTGAAGATTAAAGAAACATTTCAAAATTTGCAAAGGGGGGGGGGGGCTTGTAACTTGAATATGAAAGTAAAAAGAATGGCATAAGTATTACCAGAAGTTATATTTGATGCTAATAATGGTAGTACAGGGTTCTTCTGAAGTTTTTGTTGTGTAGTCAAACATCAGTAATTTATTACCAGTATTATTTGTCCCAGAACAGTAATTATAAATGAGACCACGGGGAAGACTAATCTTTGATCAACAAATATTATCACCAGATAATATCTGCTCAATGTAGGTTTCTATAATTGTTAAACGTGTCCAGAGCCTGTTTAAGAAGCCTGTGAATATATATATATAACTACTTTAACATCATTTTTTAATTCATATTGATACCGAGGTTGACAAGATAGTCCATTGTGTGGCTTTGTGCTAAAACAAACAAATGAATTTGAAATTATTGTTCTTAAAGAAAAATTAATAATAAATAACATGATTCAGTGAATTACTTCGTAAAGAAAAAAAAGAGACATTAAAAACTATAATAAGAAACTAACAAGACGATGATGTAATAATTATAGGTTGGTTACTTGAAATGCACTGGTTGTATCTATTTATCACAGTGTGGTTGACGCAGTTTATAGTTATCTCGCACATTAGTAGAGTATTATGTTTTTTATTTCCACTCTTGTACATATCAATATTTTTTTCGCATTCCTTTGAAATAATGGAT
Organism: Limulus polyphemus; assembly: GCF_000517525.1. Classification (NCBI taxonomy): domain Eukaryota; kingdom Metazoa; phylum Arthropoda; class Merostomata; order Xiphosura; family Limulidae; genus Limulus; species Limulus polyphemus. The sequence continues at coordinate 122,834 of NW_013667251.1, read as the reverse complement.
TTGCATATTGAGACAAAGCTGGAGCGTAACAAACTTAAACATTTTATTATTGAAAGAGAATAAAAAAAAAGAGATATCATAAAGTGTTTATATATTTCCCGAGAGTAAAACAGTAAAAGATTCAAACTTATTGCAGTTCTTACGCCCACGACGAGGGTCTAGATTTAAAAAGTACAGATATCTTACTTGAGTCTAGTAAGAAATTTGGAGCCACATTCTTATTACTTTAGTACGTTATTGCTTGTGCTTAAAATTTAGGAACAATTATTATCCATACAGGTTTGTAATTTTGATATTTTTATACTTTTATAAAGGATCCAAGTTCAGGATTTATCTACTGCAAAATTCGGTTATTTACACGTACATTACCATATGTTTAGAAATAATGATATCTTGCCTTTATGAAAAATTTAGTGTAGTCATGGTAATTTTTATAGACATTTTCATTGGTTAAGTTCTAATTTCCAGTTTGAATTAATAATAAAATAGCCCCCCAGTGGCATAGTGGTATGTCTGCGGACTTACACGCTAGAATCCGGGTTTCGATACCCGTGGTGGGCAGACCAAAGATAGCCCATTGTGAAGCTTTGGGCTTAATTACAAATCAACAATAATAAAATAATCAAACTGTACACTTTTTCACAGGAAATGAAAATGCATTAGTTTTAAGTTTTACCAAAGCATGCTACTAAAGGTATAGGCTAGCCCATAAATATTTAACTACTCAATGCATATAAATAAATATATGAACTTTAATATACATATTTTACGATGTGTTCACCCTTATATTCCCATCTGATGGTTGCCATTACCATTAAAAATTTTATAGTTTCCCGATGAAATATTACACTGATGGTTAATTTGAGATTTCGCTTTAAAACCAAAACTGAAAGAATTGTTGGTTTTGACAACTAAATGTTTAACTTCGAGACCAGATCGTGCAGTTTTTTTTTAAAGTTATAAATACAAGATTTATAAAGCAAATTTAATTGTGACTCGTAATCGTATATCATTGTCTTTCGCATCGGAGATACAACTTTAAGAAACTGCCAATATTACATTTAGCTAATTTCTCTCAGACAATTATTGAGTGTGTTTATGCTTAAGTTTTGTTTTTTCTCACTGCTCAGTTTTAGTGAAGAAGGATTAGATAATTTTTGTGGTGTATTTTTCCTTTTTAGAAATAGTCCCTCGTTATTATATGAAAAGGAATTACAAGTTGTGAGGCCCGGCATGGCCAGGTGGTTAGGGCGCTCAACTCTAAATCTGCGGGTCGCAGGTTCGAATCTCCGTCACACCAAATATGCTCGCCCTTTCAGCCGTGTGGGCGTTATAAAGTGACGGTCAATCCCACTATTCGTTGGTAAAAGAGTAGCCCATGAGTTGGTGGTGGGTGGTGATGACTAGCTGCCTTTCCTCTAGTCTTACACCGCTAAAGCAGGGACGGCTAGCGCAGATAGCCCTCGTGCAGCTTTGCGCGAAATTCAAAAAACAAACAAAACAAGTTGTGAAAACTGCTTTTTGAAAAACAAAGAAATCTAGATTAATCACAGAAATGGATATGAATAATGCCAACAGAGGTTTTGTTCAGTATCATTACTTCTAAATCAAGATGTACCCGTAGATCTTTGTGTATATTTATTAGAGAGAAACATGCAGTGGCGGCTCGTCAGGTGAGCACTGCCTCCTAGAATTTCTATGTCCCTAATCTAAACCAAACCTTTTTTTCTGTCACTAGTGATGTTTTAGTTGCAGTAGTCTATGTAATCAAAAACTCGCGACTTAATATTTCTGCATATGGAAACAGTAAATGTTTTCAGAGAACACTGAGCGTGCCAGAATGACCTGCTGCCGTAGCGACAGGAGAACTTGTCAAGACAAGTTATAGATTTCTTAAAACGAGGAAATGAGAAACGGGCTCTGAAAAGACGAGATATCGCGTTGAATTCTGTTAGTTGAAAATATAGTGGTATACGGCATGTGCCTCATCTGTCCAAAAAATAAGGTCAGTAGCCGCCTCTTGCTGATTGTTGTATTAACAACTTCATTGTGTAATAGATAATATGTCTTAGACCTCACGGTCCATCAGCTCTGTTGTTTTACTCCTGTAATTCAGTTTTCTCGTTATTTTCTTTCGCATACTCTGTGATGAGTGTATTTTTCTCTGTGTATGAATGGGCAATCTTTTATTAAAATTCATTGCCCCAATCATATGTATAGTTGTTTTTCTAAGTAAAATAAATTTATCTAGTTGTAAGCAAGTACAACATTTGTTAATAACGATATTAAAATTCATTTCTCTCGGTACCAAGCAGTTACATAACCAATAACACACTGCGTTGATACTGTTGCGTCATCGAGGTCACGTGACTGGTGTGGCGCCACCTATTTTCTAGAACTATCCTGTACCTTGGCGAATGCTCTAGTATTTACTAGATATAGGGTAGTCTGGTATATAAAAGAGGGTGACAACGTGACGGGGGAATAATGTGTGTGTAGATAGTGAGTAATTGAACTGCAGTCACAGGGTATTGTTGAAGTTAACGTTCGTTCGTTATAGCGTTTGTTTACCGCGATTGTTGAAGTTGAGTGTATCGGTAAAGTTATATTCGGAAAGAATAAACCAGTTTTATTAAGAAAGGACTTGTGTCGCTTAAGTTTCGTCGGAACGAAGTTACGGAAAATCAATTAACAAACGGAGACGTAACAATACAATACCGAAGTTACGTTATTTTACTTTGTATTTGTCTTCAACGTAAATTTTGATACAAACGGTTCGTGTATCAATACCTAATACAGTTTGAAAGTAAGCTAAACAAATGATAAAAAATACCACAGACCAAATATGAATTTTTACTACACGGACATTATTTAAAAAAAAGAAACGAAAAGGCTAATGAAAATACTAGAAATGATCTATACTGTATATCATTATGCAAACATTAGATCAAACTATTTGCTGTGTAATACCCTCAACATTAAAGTAAAAAGTATTTAAACTATTGATTATTTCTTAATATCAAGAATAATTTTACTTTTTATTCGTGATTAACAAAATAAAGATGTGCCAAAGGTTTATAAAGTTGGTATGTGTAATAGTCTTATTAAATAAATCTTTTACATTACGTTACATCAATGTTTAAAGCCCCATACCTATCTTTATGAAAGTTGATTAATTTTCATGTCACTTCTTCAAGTTCGCTGCAACAAACCAAGGACCAGTATCCTCGTCATTTCAAAAAATAAATGTAAGTTGTGTTGGCGTACGAGAAAAAGAGACACTTAGAAATTCAGTAAATCTAAAATTGATATTTATTTTACGTATAATTATATAAATATACACTAACTATTGTCTTTAGTTATTGCTAGCAAAATTCACTATCAAGTTGTATATTGAAATATTTTGACATATACTCAGTCGGACAACACTACTGAAGAAACTAGGCTTCGCTAGACTCACTATAACAACGTTATTCACTCGTATTAAAACTTGGTAAAACAGAAGAAACTAGATCCTGCGTTTTACACGAATTGGGATGTAATAGTTCATTACGTTAAAAACAACAGTAAATCTATTTCAAACAATTAGCATCAGCCGTCAATTTTGCTTCACTATATCATACAATAATTTTATAAAAATTTAGTTCTGAGCAACGAATGGATAATTACCAAAGGCTTAGAAAATATCGGAAACTTTCTTCCTTTAAAAATCTGGTGTATTTATTAACTACTCTAGATATTTAATTTTGTAATTAATGATAAATATCGGCGTTTTTCTAGTCATTCATATTTCATGGTTTAGACCTAGAATTACCAATGGCGTCCGTGTGGATCTCGGGTTTTTAAATTTATTTGTATACTATTTATCCATCAAATTCCTAAGTTTGATGGCTTGTAACGCTAACGGGGTTTCTCTACACGTTATGGGCATAGCACAGGCAACGCACTGTGTAGTTTTGCGCGTAGCAACAAACAAGCTTCAGATTGTTTTTCGGTCTAAGACATTGTTAAATAGCCCCCCAGTGGCACAGCGGTATGGGTTGGACGTACAACGTTAGAAACTGGGTTTCGATACCAGTGGTGGACAGAGCACAGATAGCCCATTCTGTAGCTTTGTGCTTAACTTTAAACAAACAGAGATTGTTAAACAAACAAAAATTACCACCAATATTGCAGTTAATCTGACTAATTACTAAAGGGTTTCGTATTTATTTTTCATAGAAAATGAGTGTTTTCACATAACTTTTGAGACCAGTTTTTATATTGAATTTTGTGACAGTGCGAAAACTTAAAACATCAATAAATGGACTCTACCGGTAGTGAACAATATGTAAACATGTTGATGATTCGAGAGTTAACATATGTGCACGTAGATTTTTTTAGCCGTTTCAAAACCGACCTACTTTTAGAATAACTTAACAGATAGAATAAATGTCGACCACAAAATTAGTGTACCAAGTTTCCTGTACGCAGTTGTACACCCCATTAATTAATCAAACTACTTTCAATAAGCAGGAAATAAAAACGTTGAGTTTGCACTTAGGGTGGACAGCTGAAAATAGTTATCACCTCGATAACTCTCTCTCGTAAGAGTAGCACCAAAAATATTCTTTGTCCAGTAAATTGATGAGGTTGGACAAATGTTTCTTCTCGTATGTTTAATCTGTCACACCAACAACTTTCACTATAATGAATATAATATGTGGGCGGAATTAGTATTAGGCTATAAACACGTTCTCTCTATTATCACAAAGCAGTGTGCTTGTAAACTTATTTCATTGCTGCTCTTTTGATGTATTAAACTTTTTTTTACAGATCCTTGCTCAGTAAATGTGCATAACTTATACCATCATACAAGCATAGTTGATGTCTCAGTAACTACAAAAGTACTTTTATTGTTTTGTTTATCAAACAAACCTTTTCAAACACAAAATACACGACAAATACGGAGGTTGGGTACATTATATAGAAACGATTTTGGAGCCTCACTACGTCGTTACAGTCCACGTCGGTCGTGCTCTATGTGACGACCGTGCGTTTTGACAGTAACCCTGCAGCGTAGTTTCCATTGCAAAAGGCTCTGAGTAAGACTGTTATATCCAAAACACACACCCCTTCTCTGCTATCTTCCCTAATCTAGTGTATGAGCACGTTTCAACAGTCCGATCACACAGAAATCCACAGGCGACTGTACCGATATATCTTTAAATGGAATAGCATGAATACACATTGCATTTTTCAGCTACTTGAAGAATCCAACGGTTGAACAGATATGTCGTGGAAGCAACCTGTGTACACGTGACTTGTGCTGCTTTTCCAAACATTTGTTGTTGTT
>NW_013667251.1:109415-116610 GCF_000517525.1 Limulus polyphemus | reverse complement strand
GTTGTTGTTGTTGTTGTTTGAAGTTAAGCACAAAGCTACACAATGGGCCATAGTGGTGCTCTGCCCACCACGGGTATCGAAACCCGGTTTCTGGCGTTGTAAGTCCGCAGACATACGCTGTGTCACTGAGGGGCTTTCCAAACAGAGATCCTTTTTGGTTAGGTTGCGTATACTTTTGCCAACGAGGGACGTGTGGACGACTGTTTCCATTATCTCTTATGTTCGTGGCTTCTCACCTGTTTTAAGACGCTACACTTTTCTTACCAATGCTGGGTTACGACATGTTGCAGATCAATTATTGGATGATCCTGGTGCCTCAAGTTGATCTATCATATATACTGTATGTGTGTTTTTTTTTGTTTTTGTTTTCCAATGCTATTGAGTATAAAAGATATACCCATCTTAGTTTATCTAAATCCCTGATTTAAACATATTTTTATGATCTGAGTTTGTGAATATTTTGCGTTAGAAAGGGAAGTCAGAAGTCACATACCTTTTCAAAAATCAATCATTTTTTAGTAGCATCACACTACTTAAGATACGCCAAAAATGTCAAAATAGTTTGACATTCCCCATTTTACCGCAACTTTATATCAGCTGTGAGAGCCACGTGACTTGCTGATTTGGATATTCAAATAATTTTAATATAACTCAACCCTTTTTCACTTCAATGGCTGGACATTTTGTCTTTTTTACTTATTGTTGTTAGATTTTAGTGTCAGAAAAAGTTTGAAAAATATTTTCAAAATTTTAAACATTCTATCCTCCGCTGCCTTAATTGTAAAATATTGTGGATGATATCCTGAAAACAAAACGATTCCATTACTATGAATCTCACTACGGAGTTACTAAAGGGATAAACGTTTGTTTGTTTTTGAATTTCGCGCAAAGCTACACGAGGGCTATCTGCGCTAGCCGTCCCTAATTTAGCAGTGTAAGACTAGAGGGAAGGCAGCTAGTCATCACCACCCACCGCCAACTCTTGGGCTACTATTTTACCAACGAATAGTGGGATTGACCGTCACATTATAACGCCCCCACGGCTGAAAGGGCGAGCATGTTTGGTGTGACAGGGATTCGAACCCGCGACCCTCCGATTGCGAGTCGAGTGTCTTAACCACCTGGCCATGCCAGGCCAGGAATAAACGTCAACTGAAACGAATTATGCCATTTACTGTAGGTGGAATTACCAAATATTTTCGATCTTAGACTATGAATGATCTATTTATTTAATACAGTGCTTACACATAGTTGTTTAAAAGAGAAAATAAGGGCAGAAAACGTGTTTGTTTCCTTATTTCCCGTTTAATTCAAACGTGCTCTCGCAACTTGGCAGCTCTTCTTCAGCCTTCAGTTGGTTCAAATCATAAATTGTAGTTATTTAATAATTTTTAGATTAAGTTAGTATGAAGTAAAGATATTAGGATTACCAAGTGTCATGCGCAAGAAATGGACGCCTTGCGGGTTCTTTCTTTATACGGCCTAACGAATTTTTTGCTTTTAATCTTTCAGGTAAAATTAAATTCTTAAGTTTGAGGTTTAATACTCTATTTGGATTAAAGAAAATATGCTGGTTTAAAGAAAGGGTGGGCATCACATTTTTTAGATGCAGTTCTTTCAACACAGAGTTCGTTAATTTTTGTCATATAGACAAATTCAAGAAAATCGGGACTTTTTGGTCTGGAAAAGCCACTAAAATCGGAACGTCTGAGCTCTCTGAAAGAGCTAGGTTTATATGTAATTACTAGTGGTAGCAAGTTTATTTCTTCTTAGCAATGACATTGATGTGTTTATTTAAAGAGGAACAAGTCAAACGATTTTTTTGATTTATAAAAACAATTAAGAATAATACAAACATACAATTCAACCACATAAGCCAGACAGACAGGCGTGATGCACAATGCAAAGCTGCAGTAAAACAATGATTAAGTTTAACGCAACCATATATATATATTAAGCTTTCAACCACTTTCTTATCTCTAAACGATCAACAGATAACATTTGTAGTGAAAGTTTTTATAACAATACCAACAACTGAATAAAAAACTAACATGACTTCATTACAATACAATTTATTTTTCAAGTGGGGACAAAAATCACATAGTTTCACAATTCTCATCCGTAGCTTTAGTGCTGTTTTTGTTTTACCAAAACCTAAATTATTGATTTCAATTATATAAAAAATCTAACTACCTTTTCTATTGTGTCTTGATTCTAATGTGAAACCTTATGAGAAATATGTGTACATGGTGAAGCCCTAATTTCTAAATAGCATATATATATATATATATGTAATTAATAAACAGTGTGAAAATAACACCTTAAAGTACGGATTATGCACTGACTACTGTGAAGAACCAAAAAAGTTAATATTCCGCATTCCAAGTTTGTTCCACAGATAGTTTACAAGAAAAAGTCCCCCTTCCAGCAGGCTGATTACACTTGCACCTAACATAAACCCCATTGATCCTCCTATTTCACCTGTAGTAGAGAAAAGTAGAAAATCATGTAGTTCGCATTATCTTAAACGTTTTTTATTATCTTTACACTTTAAGTTTTGTTATTAATTTTTTCTACAGTAGTGTCTTCTCTGTGGCTCTTTTCTTTAAGCAAAAACTTTGCATTGCGAAGTGTGATTACTAATTAAATCACTTGTAATAAAATGCTTTTCAGGGGACCAAATTATTCTTATTTCTTTCCATATAGTTTTCTATCAGAAAAGAAGGATTCGTAGAAGATTCTCAAGACAAATATCGACACTACAAAATCACATTGAGGCAATTTAAATACGTACATATCTAATGAAGTCACCAAGACTTAACTGGAAAACAAAAAACACTCTTCACTTCTAAAGAATAAAACATGTTGAATAAATAAGGGTAATATTAATTCTTTCAGTACATTAATAAATATAAAAATGAAGAACAAAAGGACAGAGAGAGTGGCTTAACTTACTGATGAACAGTGACAGCTTGTCACGCTTATGGTAATATAGATTAGTGAAAGCAAGCGTCTTGTACTCCAAACTAATCTTTGTGGCATTTTCCCTGAAAAACAAACAAAACAAATGCTTATGAGACATGTAATCATTATGAGATATATGATAGTGTATTAATAATATCCATAATATGATTCTGCATATAAAACATCTTACCTAGGCAGTCCTTTCATCGAAAAAGACCTACTCAGCTTCAAGTAAGAAGTGTCTGCGATGTACTCGTACTCCACACAGGAATGTTCACACGTCTTTACCCTTTCTAGAAAAAATCACACAGGAATGTTCACACATCTTTACCCTTTCTAGAAAAAAATCACACAGGAATGTTCACACGTCTTTACTCTTTCTAGAAAAAATTACAGAGGAATGTTCACACGTCTTTACCCTTTCTAGAAAAAAATACAGAGGAATGTTCACACGTCTTTACCCTTTCTAGAAAAAATTACAGAGGAATGTTCACACGTCTTTACCCTTTCCAGAAAAAAATATATATACAATGATAACTAAAAGTGGACATCACAAACCGGAGCACCTTAATACTTAAAAGTCTGATATTATCACATATTTTGATATTGAAATAATATTATATATTAAGAGTAAATTTTTGTGGAATCGTTATCTTGGAGTTGTTTTGGTTGCTTAAATGTATTGAAGGGGACATTTTTACACTGACTAAGAGTTTGTAAGTAATTTATTTGGTGGTTTTACAGTGATTTTGATTCTGTTTGTCAGTAGTTTTGGGGAACTTGCGGGTCTAACAATGAGCTTTATTACACGGATGACAACAAAACTATGTTATCTTTTTATTCTTCCAGTGTATTTGTTGACTCATCTGAACCAATGGTTCCCAACCGTTTTGGCTTGAAGCCCCCCTCATATGCACTGTATACAATCTGCGCTCCCTTCTGGCATTTATATATATATATAAACACATATATTCACATATATTTATATACATGGCTATTCACAGTATATAAATCCCAGCGTAAAACACTAAGTTCGGGCCAGAAAATTGCATTCACTGAAATCGTCTAACTTCACAGTCATACCCAGTCATGTTTGGGGCGCCCCCTAGGAGGACACACCTCCTTAATTGGGAACCACTTATTGTGAGAAATATTTATAGTTCCGGAATAGCTGTCTTTCGTTTTACAATGCGGACCAGAAGGAAAAAAACCAGTCGGAATATGAGCCCCCTGAAGTGGTTATTTTTAATTAAAAACAGCATTCACTGCCACTCTTATATAGCACCCCCATACTATAACAGCTAGGCCACGCTCGGGCCGTATTTCTGTAGGAGAAAAAAAAAGTACATTTCAGTGAAAATTCATTTTAAGCGGTCATTAAATTCGAGTTAAAATGATTTTCATTTCCTGTAATTTTCTCTAGAATGCTTGAAACTTTCTGGATTTTGATAGGTGATAACAAAGGAACTCTGCTTGAATATTTTCGTTCAATGATAGTATCTTCTTTTTCTTCTGCAAGAATTTCAGGTACGCATTACGTTACTGAAGATGGTTTAACTAATTTTTGCGCTTTGCACTTCGAATTTATAAAAAGGAAAGGTTACATGAAAGTAATTGTTTGTTTGTAATTAAGCACAAAGCTACACGATGGGCTATCTGTGCACTGCCCACCACGGGTATCAAAACCAGGTTTCTAGCCTTGTTAGTCCGCAGACATACCGCTGAGCCACTGGGGGCTACACAGAGCACATACTCCAGCGACGCAATTATACAAAAGTTTCAACCAAAAAATTATATAAAATCACAATTATAACTTAAACAGTTAGAAAATGACACCATTAAAGATTGAATAAAATACAACAACATACTTGATATTATGGAATGATTTGGTATGTAGCACTCCATTATTTCCCCTGGTCCACAGAATTTGTAGGGATTCCTTTTGACTGTAATCAAACACAGAAATCAACTATGGAAGAAACACGTAGCATACACAAAACAGACGTACGGAGTTACTGACGCTACTCGCAACACAACAAATAAAGGGGTAAATTATCGGTATTACATAAAGACATAAGAAGAGGAAAGGGTCGGTTTATTTATCGCATTACCTGCTGTAGAAAAGATTAAAACGGAACAAATCACTACACTTTGCACTGAAACTCTTTCATCCCTTAAGATTCAAGTGTTGACACTGTTCAACCTTCTTCCGGACCAAACACTCGGTTCTTAAGATTCGAGTGTTGACACTGTTCAACCTTCTTCCGGACCAAACACTCGGTTCTTAAGATTCGAGTGTTGACACTGTTCAACCTTCTTCCGGATCAAACACTCGGTTTTTGTTTATGCTCATGTCACACAAAATCTGTTTTTGAATAATTTTCAGCTCTGATAAATTCTGTGAAGTTGATAACGTGAAGTGCTACCCGATAGGAAAGTAGTCATTAGATGGATAAATTCACCTGTTTTAGTTAACGGAAGACATTCAAACATGTTGATGTTAAAAAACTATATCAGTTTTACACTTTACATATGACATCAGATCTATTTTATAAACTTTCAAGGTGGGAGGTGTATTATAACAACAACACTGAATCATTGTTATTGTATGGTATATAAGGATATCATGTGTTTTATACCTTTTTATTTTAATGTCGAAATTTCCAATAGTTTTGTTTATTATAATGTTATGCAGTTTTCGTACAACATTTATTCCAGAAAGCAGTTAAGTTGATTTCTTTTTAGCTACCTTTGCTATCCTCTAGAGATAATATCTGTTTTACACGTGGGTGGTTTTGCTTTAACATTGCATGTCATGCAAAGATATAAACAACAGCAATGTCCTTCGGTGGGAGGACAGATGATATCTCAAGGTTATAGCCTCCAGTAAGTCAAATGTTAATGACAAATCACGTGTCAGCGCTAGTCGTTATGGGTAAATCCAACGTTTTCTATTAAGTAAGAAAGGTTAGGTTTAAACAGTACTACACGTTAACGAGAAGACATCTTGAGGGGGGAAAGTCTGTACATTATTTCAGGAGTCCAGTAAAAGGCGATTATCCAGTCTCCAACACAAGTACGCACAATGTGGTTTTATCTTTGCGAATAAATATTGTTTCCATTTTGTATTACATATCGAGTCTCATCTGTTTATTTCTTAGCTTAAACCCAGTCAGTTTAATTTAATTCAGTATTACTTCCTGATTTATCCTACTGATCCTCCTGTTATAAAGCGGACCTCCTGAATATTTTTGAGGAAATCAATTTAAACTGAGAATAGCATAGTTATGTTTGATTTCGAAAGAATCAGTTCATGATTTCGTTGGCCCAGTTCTCCACTGGTGAGATCTAGAGTACCAAATGGCCAAAAAAAAAAGGATCTCTAATATAATTTTATTTTTTTATTTTTTGAGGTTAAGAATGGAAATTCTATTGGGAAAAAATATTTTCCCGATAACAGTACCCTAAAAACGACAGAGTACTTTTGAGAACTATAATTATTTTTGAAAGCATATAAAATCATGTCATTCACTATGGCACCCAAAGACATATCGATGTCAGTAGATCAAATGATGAGTATGTGTTTGAAAAAATGAAGAAAAGAAAATAGCAAACCTGCTCGTGAAACAGCAGCACCGTCAAGTTATTTACAGCAAATGAGAGTATAAGTTTGATCCAGTCCTTTACAGGATAACTTAAATTGCGTATTACATCTATGGACGTTCACAATCGGACTCTGGTAAAGATGTTAATTTTGCTCGTCATCTGAGCAACGTAACTACAGTGTAACAACAGAACTACTTCAAAGTGAAATGTTATTCGAATTATTTCAAGTATTGTCAAGAAATGATGATACAAATACCCAAAACAGTGAACCGTGTAAAACGAACAAGGTGTTCGAAAAGTCTGGAACCATGGGCAGTTCAATGAAATTTACAGAATGTGTCCTTCTAATTCGAAACAAGTTTAAATTAACAGCAGGATTAACTCGACCTTCTCATGCGTTGACAGCACCATAATTAGTCACGTATCTGAAATTAAAAAAAGCTGCAAGTCACCTATGGTTCCAGACTTTTCGGACACCGTGTACACTGAGTGGTCACAAGTAAATAGACACCTAATTTTTAGTCATTTGACCGACTTATGCTAACTAATTTGTGTTCACAGAGCACTATATAAATGAAAGTGGTCCACACACTAATTATCTTGTGCTACACTCTCGAATTGTCAG
>NW_013667251.1:94084-108774 GCF_000517525.1 Limulus polyphemus | reverse complement strand
ACCCAAAAGTGGCAGGAAGAAAATGGTATCCAGAAGTTGCCGGGACCGAGCCAATCTCCTGACACGAACCCCATCGAAAACCTCTGGGCCATACTCGACCGGCAAGTCAAAAAACAACCAAAAAACCAACTTCGAAGAGCGATCTACTCCAAGTTTTGAAGCAAGAGTGGGCGAAAATCCCACAATCTAAAATTGACGAGATGATTCTCACGATGCTCCAAAGGATCAACGAACTCCACGAAGTGAAAGGAAGATCTACTAGATATTGATTAAATTATAAATTTATCAATTCATGTGAATATGACTGAAAATTTTCATTTTTTCTGAAAAGGTGGTGTCAATTTACTTGTGACCACGCTGTGTACATATAAAAGCACATGCAACGAAACTAGAAACACTCACAGTTTATATGTTATTCTGCGTTTTAGAGTATTTTACAGTTCATAACTTTGGATTCTGTTTACCATGTTAAAGCCAACAATCTGAATTACATACAAATTACCATAAGAAAAATACATCAAACACTAACCAAATACTGGTCCCCAAGCCATTGTACAATTGCAAAGTTCCTGCATTGCTGCAACATTTATATCATATCTACAGTTACCAATGGTGTATGGCATGTCTAAGAAGTATAGTTTCTGTTGTTGACAATACAACTTTCCTTTCTCGTGGTATTTTTCGTTGTAATTAATCTGTGGAAAAAAGAGAAAAGTAATAAATACATTTTCTTCATTTTATCCCCACTTCAAAAATTCATCATTCAAAAAACAATATAATCACATAACGAATAATTTTGAACAGAAGGAAATAATTACAATACGTAATTACAAAAAGGCTCCTAATTTTAACAGCAACAAGAACAAACCAAATGTAGAATAATGCACACTGGTTATTACTTTCAGGTTTGGTTTTTCCAAGTAGTAAGTTTTTTGTGCTTGTTTGTTTTTTAACATACACATTGCTCAGTATTCTAAAATTATAAAGTCTTATACTTAAGATCTTGATAACAACTTCTGATTCTGGTTGAACTAAACACAAGTTAAGAACTCCTGGCTCAAATTATATATATATAATGTAAATTATCACTACCTGTAACATACCTGTTTCAGTTTAAACTTAAGAGCAACAGACATCCCAGGCCAACAATCCATAACCGTTGTAGTTGGTACAATATTTACAGAAGGTATTTCTCGCGGGTCATGAATTATAACAGCTATACTTCTTTCTTCTGCCAGATTAACTGGAAGACGTATAAAGTTAGAATAAATATAATATAATATCAAGTAAACCTCAAACTACCCAGCAGTATAAAAGTTAGGTTTACTAAAAACGACATCCATCGAATTATATAGTAATTCACTAGAAATGAATTATATAGAGAAGCAAATACATTGAGTTGACCTAATTACACAGATTGGTATCAAACCACATTTAAGGTTCCATTTCCAAACATCGACAAAAACATTCTTGAATAAGCATTTACAAAAATACTTTTTATCTTATCAGGATGTTGTTATTGTTATTTTAGCACAAAACTACAAAATGGGCTATCTCCGCGTCTGTCCATTGCGAGGAATTGAACCCCAGATTTTAGTATTGTAAGTCCGTAACTTCCCGCTGACCCACCAGAGGACTGTTGTGTTAAGGCCTATAGGGCAACTATAAATATAGGTGACAGCGGCGACCATACGTAGTCGTGGGCCCTTGTGCGGGATAAATTGGACAGAGCATATTCAAGGGATAACATGCAGAACAATAACTGCCAGTTGCTCACATCACAGACTTCCTGAAAAACTTTACTGTTCTCAGTTTACCACTGTTCGTTAGCAGACCTTTTAAAGTTAATTGGATTATGGTTTAATGGGCCCCTGTGTGCTGCACAGCCTGCATAGTCTATATAGCCGCCACTGGTATGTCATCCGTTATGGACATTTTCCATTTTAGGTATTACATAAGATTACGACAACAACGCATTTATTTCACAAGTAACGACGAGAAGACCCACTGCAAACGTTCCACGAATCACAAGGTTACAGAATTTCTCTAAACTAGTCATATTTTACACTTAAATATATCCCACAATGACACACTAATATAAAGAATAACTAAACTTGTACAGAGAGTCAATCGCACTTCACACAAACGACTTGTGTGTGCTAACCTAGTAGCATGAGGACACAGGTACGATTTGTGGTGTCACGTTCGAGATGCTGAATTGAACACCCATTTATTTGGTTCATAACGAGTTCCCGACTATTCAACATTGAATTGCCATCAGGTTACTCTTATGGCTGGAAAAAAAAATGTCATAGCCTTTTTGGAAAAATAATACTGATTTAGTGCAATATTTAAACGATATAGAATTCAAGTCACAACATTTGGAAGAAGGGAGCTTTCAATGGGAAAGAGAAATCTCGCACAGCAGAGAGTTTAGAACGGTAACGGCACCAATACTAATCAGGAACGATGCCTTCATACCTAAAACATAAGTCCTGGTATCGTTAACAAGATAATAAACAAAGATTCGATGTTGACAAAGTATCATAAACCAAAAGTTTATAAGTTTCCAATTATGCCATAAAATCAACGGCCGTTTTGATGAGAAAGATGGCAAACGAGACCGGGATCATAGTAACGTCATTTGATCACATAATTTTCAATTCCCTTTTAAGCAACTATAATGAACTTTTGCACTTATGGTTTGCTTAAACGTGATATTGAAAAATGAAATTCAATTAGAGTGGACGGTCTGTGGAATGTTTTTCCAGTTGTGTGGTCTAGGACTGACCTCGCCGACCTACACTAAAGCTTTTTAACAATGGAAATCGCGGTGTCAAGCAATTAGTGCGTTATCAAGGCCAACACATAAATCCAAAAGTGAGTAAGGTCGACGACATAGGGAGTTGTTGGAACATGGTGCCTGGCAAATCGTTCTTAACCTTCCGAACACTAGACTAACGTAATTTTCTACACCGGGGGGGGGGGGGGGTAACAATATCCATCTACGTAAAACATTATATACCTTAGCAACAGCCTAGACTAACGTAATTTTCAATGCCTGAGGTTTAACAGAATTCGTGTATGTAAAACCTCATACACCTTAACAGTACCTGACTGACGTGGTTTTCCATGCCAAAGAGTTAACAGTATTCATGCACATTAAACATTATACACCTCAACAGTACTTTATACCACTCAGTGGTTAATGAGATCAGAATCAGTGTGAATGAGAATGATGGGGTGAATGAGTATTATTAATTGTACAATAAATTCAAGAGCAAAAAGTCATTAGTTATTATTATATATTATAGTTGTAGTTTGATACATACAATTATTTTATGTTTCATTAATTCTGGTTGTAGTTTGGTGTTCATTTAAGTCATAATAAATAATTTTACATTTTAATTTAGTACTTTTCTTGCCTTTTTTCGAACTGAGGTTAATGAGCTGTTGTGAAAAGGTTATAGGAATGAATGATATTGGAAATGGTTGAGAAGCACTGTTCTAGACGAATAGAATTTTAATGCTAGAGGGTTAAAAGTATCCATGTACATAACGAGTTCTTCGTCTCAAACGAGCCTCACTTGCTCAAACAAAATGAATTATTTTAAGCATATACTAGTGACAAAACTAATAGAACAATAAAAATATAGTTGTTTTTTTACAAACATTGTGCGAAAAGATGCCAAAGTTGGAAAATAAAAATTATCAAACATTACTCCTAACAATTAAATATAGTAAAACAGTCCACACTCCTCAATAAAAAGTTTACTTACCAGAAATAGGCGAAAATCTGAAGTATAGATTAAGGATTTGATACTGTAACATCGTGATTATCTTCTCAGGTATGTAAGTAAAACACAGTCCAGACTGTGTAATAACCGGTTTGAAAATGTCACAGCAGTTGAATACGTTGCCAGAAAAAGCACAGTACAGAAATGTCTCTTCACAACTGAAATAATTCACTCTTAATTAGTCTGTGTTCCATCTTAAGTTTATTTCGGTAGAATGTAAAATTACGATGAAAAATTATCACTTAAATCCAAAGAGAGTTAATGTCAATTAAGAAATGATCAATGAAGCTAAGTTAGTAAGAAAGGGTTAACTTAATTAGAAAATCCAAAAGTCATTTTATTTCTAATACTAACTTTGTAATATAAATTATGCTTACCTTAGGCTGTTCTTCACTAACAGTTTCCGTATGTCAACTTCACCCTCAGAATCATTCTCAATCGCCTCTATATATTTTTGGTAGTATGATTTAAGTTCTGTATCTACGTTCACAAACTTATATAATCGACCAATAATCTTCTTATCTCTAGAACTCAATGTTGTAAAAGGAAAGCCGAGAGAGAGAGCCAAAATTTTAAACCATGTGATGTCTTGATTTTCAGAGCTTCCTGCGCAACAAAATAGCAATATCGTGAAACATCACACACTATTACAAAGAACATATTCTCCTTATATGACTTTAGTAAAGATATTAAATTTTTTCTGAAAAAGAGAACATTCTTTCAGTAGAGATTTTAAGTGGATTTTCAAATGTTTTTTAAACAGCATATTTTAATGTAAAAATAATTTCAGTTGAGATGTACTTTTAATATTATTATTTAACTGTATCGTAATAACCACTACTGTTTGTGTTACATCATCACGCCCCCTAGTGGGATAGCGGTAAGTCTATGAACTGACAACGCTAAAATCCGGGGTTTAATTCCCCGCGGTAGACACAGCAGATAGTCCAATGTGGTTTTGCTCTAAAACAAACACACACAAATCATCACATAATAAATAGCTTAATTGTGCTGAGTCTTATATTTAATTACTTTGGTTTGTAATAACACTAATTGAGTTATGCTCAAAAGCGATTCATGACATTAAATTATTGTGTTTTAAATAATTGTAAAGACATCACTTTATTTGATTAAGCGTATATTTAAACCTTAAAATCGTGAGTCATTAATACATAAAATTCCACGTTTTGGTGGCAATTTGAAACAGATAAGATTCGCTAGACAGTTTCTCATATATATAATACTTTGTATGAGTTTAAGATTCAATCTCTTGCTTGGATAAACGGAATGAAACCCCAGAATATTGTTTTTGGTGTTGATGGAAGGTCTTCCCACAGGTCACTGTTGCTCAGGGTCATTTCATTTTTAACTTGATTTGTACTGTAAGAATGGTTTTAAGTATATTCACGACATCTAGAATACTTCGCGCACTCATTAGAAACAACAGTAAATGCTTTTCAATTATTTGTTATGACTTCCGTTGGCTTGGGCTTGACCAATCATATCTAAGTTTGTTAGTCATTGAGCGATCTAAGACAATGAAAGTTATTACAGTGAGCAGAACAAAGTATTTTATTCTTACTATTCTTTCTGCTTTCAGATCTTTTGTCCTCTTTTGATTGGATTCTAACGTTTTTGGATGACCACTCATTAGGATCGCTTTAATTACAACGAGAACTCCCATCGTGACTACATCACACTTTCCATCCTTGCACTTCCAGCAGAAACTAGGGTGAACATGACCTTCAGAAATTATCTCTGTGTATATTGACGATAAAAACAGGTCTTCTATAGGTGTATTACTTTCACCAAAATCTTGATGGAAATGGGTAAGAACTAATTTTTAAATAAAGAATTCTCTGCAACAGGTGACATGGATTAACGTAGCTCAAAGCAAAATCAAAACCAAGCTGCAAATATTACAAAACTCAACCCTCACTAGTGTATATAAAGACCCACGCACAACAAGCTCACATTTCTTACATAACTACGCAAACATACAACCACTCTATGATAGACTTCTAAACAGATCGTCCAATTACTTCTGAAAAAAAAACTTCAAAATGAATTATTACGTTCACTAGATCGCTATATCATGGAAATGAGCCTAACTACCTCTCACCCTTAAATATGTACTATAGGTCTAGTAATCAGCCAGATTTACCTAACACATAATTTGTGTACTATACGTGTAGTGTATTAAAAAAGGGTCAATACACGCTAGATATATTACAGAATGAATAAGCACTGGATTATATGGGATGGTTTGTGATATGTGAGACGGATAACATACCAAATAAGCAAAGTTTATACTAGTACAAATGCTAAACGTTGCACATAAATGGACATGACCTTGATAGGGGTTTTGTAATCGTGTAGTGACATTACATGAAAGCAACAACCTCATTTATGAAATGCTCGGCATTTATCAGTGCTACTAAAATACCAGTGCAGGTGGGAGGAAGAGTAGAAGTATCAAATCTGATCCTCCCAGATCCCGATAAAGAGAAATTCGTGAACTGATGATCAAAAAGTTTTATTGTTCGAAAGCTCTAATACTAAATTATTGTTGAAAGGCAATTTCAGTGCTTTCTACCTTTATTGGATATTGTGGTGTCCAAAACAGTCACCAATTTCTGTACGATCGATTCATATTTTATGGTTGGAGAGTAAATAAATTCTATGTGCACGGGTCTACCTTTAAAGTGCTCATTTCCTTTCATTCTTACAAGTATTCCTCTCTTCCCTGTACTGCGTTTTACATCATCACCATAAAGTCCGTTAAACGTACTTTATATTTGTTGCCAAATCTGTTATATAGCTTCATATTAGACAAGCCAAGAGTTAATCAACTAACTTTTAAATTTGTTAGTAATATCTTGACATGTGGACTTATAACTACTTAAAAAAAATACAATTCATTATCGGTTAAACTATAAATCACAACGAACTTAATTTGAATTCGGAAAGTAATTAGTTAGTTATTACTAAATGCATGTTTAGTCACATCTACACAGATAGAAATACAAATTCCATCAATCTTATATGTATATAGTTTAAATTCGTTTTCAGACGCTAAGCATATGATTCCATTAATAATATTAAATTTACATAATTTTCCCCCTGAAGAAACACGGACAATGCTATAACTGTTCAGGATTGTCTTCTTCCAAAAGTGACGTAGTTAAAACACTAACATATGTTCCCGTTTTAGAATCCTTTCTTTCTTTCTATAAGAATTTAAATCATCAGTAGTAAACATAAGGGCTTATAACTCTCAAATTCGTCCCTATCGAGGACAGAGTGCAGAGAGTCAGCTTTTTATTATGTAGCTTTGTACTTAAGCACAAACAAATAAACAAAAACTATTTTTCAAGTATTCAGCTAAAATCAAGGACAAAAACTACATGTAATTTAACAATTTGACAGTAGTAGCCTGAAACTACGTTGAACTTTATGTTTTGTCATTAAAGACAAAAATACTGAGTATAAATTGTTATACAACAAAGTATATCATTATAGCTTTCATCATCCTAATAAGAAGCCCCCCCCCCAGTGCCACAGAGATATGTCTGCAGTCTTACAACGCTAGAAACCGGGTTTTCGATACCTGTGGTGGGCAGAGCACAGATAGTTCATTGTGTAGTTTTGTGCTTAATTACAAACAAACAAACCTAATAAGAAAACAAAAGTTGAAAAAAAACTAACTTAGAACATTATTTTCATTGGTGTAGGAAGGAATTGCAAAGTGGGGGTGCTTGGTTAGACATTCAGATTTAACAAAGAGAGATTTAAAGTATAAGGAGCTGCTAAAAGCAGCTACCGTGCTGCAAAAGGCAGCTCAATCTAAAGTGCGTGGGGGCATGTCCCCCAAAAACTTACATAATAATAGAATACACAGTTGCTTTATAACTCAAATATGTAAAAGTGGGGGTGCTACAGCACCCCTCGGTTCCGACCCCTATGATTTTTATACTTTAAGCATGTTGCCGTATAAAAACCGTGTTCTAAAGTTTTTTAATTAAATATAAGTTGTTCCCCTATCCCAGATGTTTCTTGTGAAACTCACTTACTGACTTTGATCTTCTGCTTCATGTTGTTTTTCAGAAGCATAAACCAAAAACCAGCTGTTAGAGGCTCCTGCTTCCCCTCCCTACCGTAGTGCATGCTCCTGGCTATAACAACCATTTGTGTTTGTAGGATTATTTCACTCGCTATTCATTAATAGGAAATGGTAGTACAATACCCGTATTTGTTTGTAGAAACAATTATTGTACCTTTTGTTCTGTAAAGTAGACTGTTATTGTACCTGATGTGTTAAAAGTATACTCACTGTTCTTGAATGGAGATCTATTACAAACAGTAACTGCTGGATAAAGCGGGAGATCTTTATCGCCCGTCTTGGTCAAATCATCCATCATCACGACTTGGGTGTACAATGTTGGGGACACGTAGCTTTGCAGTGTTACGGTAACGCCTAACACAATACAGCCCACAGCACATCCAACCACCACCAGAATCCAGAACCACCGCCACCATACGTTTTTGTTATAGGCTACGTACTTAACGCCATGGAGCGAAGTTGTCTCGAGAAAATTTTGCAACAATGTTTCATTATTTGAGCCACCAGTTGATGAACTGGAGCTTTCCCTTCCCTCTCTCGATGTTATGTTACTTTCTGTCTCAATAAAAGCAAGATGGCGAGAAAACTTAGTACTATATTTATCAGATTTTAACATGTTTGGTGGTTTCTCAGGTCTTTCCACCTCATACGTCGTTATTGTAACAATTCCCTTCCATATATTCAAAAGGCAATCAGCCAACCGACTTCTAGGTGATTCATATTCTGAGTTTCTATCCTGCTTCTTATAACTTTCCAGGTCACTAGTCGGTCTTGTATTCTGACTTCTTAAAAACAGATCAGTATAATAGCCAACTGTTTGCGTTCTATAAATATCAGTGGTTATGACAGATGTTAATGAGAAAGGAAACTTACAGTTTTGAGAAAGAAAACTTCGGTGTAGTTCCTATATAGTCTGAGAACGTGCAGTAGCACTGTAGTCTATGGATTGAGTTGCAATACTTAGAGCTATACTCTGTGGGTTGAGTTACGATAGGTAGATCTAGAAAATACTAGGTGGACTGTAGCACGATCGCTGGATTTAAACTACCATTTATTGCTTTAGGAACTACGCTGTAATATGAAAACTGAGTTATAGTCAAGGGATTTACTCTGTAGTTTTTGGGTTTTCACAGTAATCGGTGGACTAAGTTCCAAGCCGCTGTAGTATGTGAGACATGTAAAGGGCAAAAGATTTACGCTGTGTTACAATCATTAGAGCTACACAGTACTTTATTTACTGAATAAAGTTCATGTAGGCAGCATTTTTTATTAGGTACACTCTATTACATATAAGATAATGTCGACTTTAAACTATATACGTCATTTTTCTTTGTAAGCATGCTCTCAGTCTACCTATAGCTGTGACACAAGACTTAATATCTTTCGACTCTGTCACTGCACAGGTCTTTATTCTGTGCTTATAATATTTTGCTATTGGTTGACAGTAATAACACTAAGAAAAAGAAGAAAAATATAAGCATTTTATTTGGCTCCTGGTTGATTTAAACAATTCATCACTCAGCGATCGAAGAGTTCTGACGCTGCACAAACGATACGCTATTTTATGTAAATATTTATCCATTTGCATTAATCTGTGTTTGTACTTTCTAGTTACTCAGTTAGGTTGGTTAAAAGATTCAACAAACTGAGACGCCATTTGCAAACAGTTTTTTTTTATGTTTTGTGGCTAATGTCTGTGTTTTACTTTGATATTTTAATGTACGATAAACTGCGTGTAGGCTAAAACTTGTCACAAATATAGTCGATTATTACTCTTCAACGAGCTGTAAGTAGGCCTAGCTTTTAAGATTCTCTTCCCTGCCAGAGTTTAGCTCTGGACTTTTAAGCTCTGCAGTTGTTAATCATATTTTTATCATGTATGACAGTTTCATTGAATGGAACCATTACAAGATTTGAAAACCTCATCTTAGTATCTCATGGTTTTCCGTACCAATTGGACGATTGATTAATTCACACTGTGTTCGAATTAAAGGGAATGTAAGATTTGTTTAAAAAGGTGTATATTATATTTATTATTTTAAATTAAACGTTTGTATTGTTGTTTGGCCATAGGGGAGTTTGTTATCAGGAAACGAGCGCATAGCTTACTCCAAAGTCTTAGAACAGTTTGAGAAGTATAAAACGTGAGTTGGGTTAGAGTATATTATCATTAATTATGTAGTTTATTATTGTGTTACACCGAATTTGAAGGAGTGAGACATGATTTGAATGAGCGTTTGTTAATCAGTTAGTTATTTACGTGCTGTGATTATTGAGTTTGTGTTTTAACGAAGTAATAAGAGAGACGTTATACATTTGGTAGAGTATGAGAATAAGTAACTAAGTTAAGCTGTTATACTTGCATCTACTGTAAGTTAAGGCTATCAATGAACATTGGGGAATATTCTGGAAATGAAACAGTGCAACGATGATCAAGAAGAAGAAGACAGAAAATTAAAGAAGATAAAGAAGAATGAGTCAAAAAGTTGAAGGATTATCAAGAAGAAAGAGGTGGAACGTTCAGGAAAGTATTACAAGAATGAAACGTCAGATTTACGCAAACATTATGAATAAAATCAATCCAATCGAAGATAAGATCGAAAAAGCCATAGCAAATGTACTGAAGAATTATAAGAAGCACAAGAGGACATCAACACAAAATGAAAATTCAAAAAGATATGGAAATATAATTTTTGATTTGTCAACAAGTATTTAAACTAATATACATGTGAATCACTTATTCATTATAAAGTGACGTGACTTTATATAATTTTTTAAGCCTTTCACTGAAAATGGCATGGCTGTAGTCTCGTATATTTCACATATCATTACAAAAATATTTTGGCAAAAAGGCATATGTTTGTATGTTAGAAAATTTTCAAATTTCAGACCTTTACTTTCAATGCTATTGACCTTTTATTCTGCCAGTTTTAAGAAGAGATTGGTTGTTTAATCATTGACCAAGCGACATCCTCTCCTACATATCCTTTGTATTTCCAAAAAATCAGAGTTTATCAAACTTTTAGCTTGTTGGCTGTCTTGGAATTTAAAAACATATGTGTTCTAATTTGATAAAAAAGAAATCTGCTTTTGGCTGAGAATCACGTGACATGTTGTCACACAAATTGTCTAGTAAAACATTTCTTTCCTGATCAGCTTCGAGTTTCAAGCCTAACATACAGTGGTAGAAATGAAAACCATGAATTAATAATATCAATAAGTATTCTATACACAAGGTGGGGGACAACTGTAAAAATATGTAATAAAATTAAATATATATATTATATATATAAACTAATAATATGTTGAAACACCTTGAAGATTTTTGAAAATATCTACAAGAAGATAAGAATAGGATTTTCTATAGTAGTAATAGTTAAACATAACTACTTATGTAGATCCTTTAAAAGTAAACTTTAGTCAAGCAACTCAACTAAACATAAAATATCTACAAGAAGATAAGAATAGGATTTTCTATAGTAGTAATAGTTAAACATAACTACTTATGTAGATCCTTTAAAAGTAAACTTTAGTCAAGCAACTCAACTAAACATAAAATTTATATAAGCATCCTTTTCAGGGCAAATAGATTTATACAATATATTAATTATAGAAATGAATTAGCAATACGTGTTTTATATATAAAACGTCAGGAAATGCAGAAAGTATGTCATGCAAATTAGATACAGAAGTAAAAACTATAATCAGTACGTTAAATGCGTTTGTAGCACTATCCTCCGAGAGAAACATCACCCGCCTTTGTAAAACACATGTAATGCAATAAAGTATATAAATTAAAACTATAAACATACACTGAGACGAGTTGAAATCTGCTTGTAGTCCTACAGGACTACAGTAACTCTATTCTCCTATAATAACAACAACCACATTTGTAAAACATATGTAATTCAATCCAATATAGAAGTGAAAACTATAAAATTGACCATAATGATAAGAACTACAGATTGAAATAGCAGATTTAATGTAAGTTTTACTTATAAAGCGAAACTGTAAGATGTGATAGAGATGAAAAACTTTTCAGTACTGATAATTTTAAAATATACAATATACAAATTAGATGAATTATTAATTTTTTGAAGACTTTGATTGTTACTATAAAGCTGATTTCATGATGAGATACATTGATATCTGTTGACCTACATCACTATCTGGTGGTTCGCTCACGAACTATCTGTGTGCAAATCACAGCAGCGTGCCCTCTGGTGCCATTTCGTGGAACTATGATGTCCCCACTCCTAGCAATATGTCCTTTTGTATGTAGAGTTATACAGCCATCAGTTATCGGCATTCTTTGCATATTACGTAACAATTGTGTAACCCTCAGGTTTTGGTATAATTTGCATGTTACATAAGTATGCAACCCTCGGGCAGCATTCTTTTATCTCAAGTCATATTGAGGTGGCATCCTTTGGGTGTCCAAGTATCCCGAAAACTACTCATACAGAATGTTGAGTACAAAGACATATTGATCTAGTCACTGTATGCAGCGCCTATGGATTTCAGTGCAATCAGATTGTTGAAAAATAGGCAGTGAGAAACCGTCGACCGCTACACTTGATAGATTATGGAAACAATAAGAAGGATAAAGCTGGGCGATTTTATCAATTACCTATGAGTAGCATAAACTAATCAATTAATCGAAATTCATATTAATCGATTAATGTCACCGAAATGATCAACTGATCGATATTAAGGTTTTAGATTACTCCAAAAATCCAAGTAATTGAAATATTACCATTACGCTTGTTCGTTCTTAGCACAAAGCTACACAATGGATGGTTGGGGGAAGCTTCGCGATTTGAGGGTCCCGGGTTTGATTCACATTGCCATCAGATTTACTTTTCCTGTCTTTGTTATTGTAAAGCTACTAAGACTATTCGCTACTGTCACTAAATTTTAACTTCTGATTGGAGGGAAGGCAACAAATTGGATGGTAAGTAGCACCCCTCTGGATACTTAAATATTAGATAAATGTACTGTTGTTGTTTTCTCACATTATATTGTGTTTCTAATTTTTAAATGCGTAACTGGATTTTCATTGTTGTATAATTAATAATTGGTTTATTTAATGTTGTATGAGCAGGCGCGGATCTAATGGAGGGGTCCTGGGGGCGAACCGCCACACACTGTCTCTTTGTATCAGCACCGGGTTTTAGATCACTGTGACTTGGAAGGGTCAGGACCTCGTCCTCCCTCCTGAACTAATGATTTTATCTTCTAAATTCTACTGATGTTATTTTAGCTAGCACCTTTTCAGGGCCTCATCCGTTAATAAGATACTAATAGCATTTAGTGAGCTATGTACATCTTCTCTTCATTTGGTCATTAGCACTTGCAAACAGTTCAAACATAGTATTTTCTTAATTTGGTCGTGCGAGATCGCAAATAGTTCCAATGACATAACATACTTGTTTACAAGAGATAAACACCAGCACGTTATTAACAGATAAAATACCCTTTTTCAGTATCACGATGATGTGTACTAAAAGATGAAAAAAATTATTATCTAGCATGGGTGGTTTTTTATTATATTCTATGTAGTAATTTAATGGTGAGAGGCACTTAACCCTATCAGCATCATGTATAATATAGCGATCTATTTCAGTTAGCAGATCATTTTTATATAAGTTTTTACTAAAGTAGCGGAACGAGCAACCTATCAGTCTATCTTTTGATATTTCTATGTTTACATATTTGTGTAAGAGTTAGTGGTTCTTGGGATTCTGTAAACTGCAGTGATTAAAGAACTTTGTATTATTTGTAATGTTTTTAGATTTGGTTTAAATATATTTAACCGAGCATGAATATTCTACTACGGGTCTTATGTATTGTTCAACAATTTTAATAATGTTTTCTGAGGATGTTTCTATGTTTTTTAAGTCTTTTAAGGTAGTTTACTCGTTGGCACACTTTTTGTGTAATTTCTGATATGTGTTTTTTTTCCAGATTCTCTCGACATTAACTCTACATTTTATATTTTCAAGAAAGTTAGATAACCAGTTTGTTACGACAACGGAAGTCACGCGACGCTGGGAGCATGCGCGCTGGAGTTTCTAGAAGGACCACGACTTATCGAGGAACCCCGCGAATGTCCCAGTGTTTGCTAGACGCCCTCTTTTTTAATATATAAGCCTGGCAAGAAAACCTGCAACAGTGGCAGCTCAAACAGCAAATTAAACAAGAGAGACTACAGCAGTGGTTGGAGGAGAAAGAAAATAAACAAGAAAATCTCCAACAGTTGAAAGAAAGCCAGCATACACAAATAGAAAATATTATTAAACTTCAAAGTGAATTAAATACATTAAAGGATGATTTACTGTATTTTACACAAGGAGGGTATATTAGCCATGGACCTAATCAGCCCCAGACAACAGGAAGCCCCTTCCAGACCCCACAGCTAAACCCTAATGCAGACATCTTCACTCCTGCCAAAAGTCACATTCCAGACATCAGTGTCACCAATAGGGGTGATCTAGTATGAAGGAAGCCACAGGAATTCGATGGGAAGGCACCATGGGAAGCACATAGAGCAAAATTTGAACTACTGGCAGAAATGAATGGATGGACAGAGGAGCAGAAAGCAGTGTACTCGGCAACGAGCTTGAAGGGAAAACCAGTGGAAATACTTGGACAGTTGTCAGCAGACGACAAATACAACTATAGAGCACTGGTAGCGGCTCTACAACTCAGATATGGAACTCAAAATCAGTCCAAAGTCTACAGGGCTATGTTTAGGACTAGAGTCCGTG
>NW_013667251.1:91360-93084 GCF_000517525.1 Limulus polyphemus | reverse complement strand
CCCCCCCCCCCCTAGAGAAGATAATTTGGGGAAGAATAAAAGAACATCCACAGAGGACGTGAAGATTGGAAGGTCACTTGTGGCAGATCATCAAATAGTACCCATAACAGTGGCTAATGCCTCTAAATATGAGCAGACACTTAAGGAAGGGGCATTGTTGGATGTGTGCCAGAAGGTAGAGCCAGTCAGTGTTAAGGTAAGAAATACAACCATAAAGAAAAGACCTCCTTTCCCAGAATATTTAACTGACCTCTATAAGAAAAGCATAGTCCATTTGTCGTCATCACAGGCTCTCCAGGTTAGTGAACTTTTGGCGAATTATACAGACGTCTTTTCGAAAGGAGATCATGACCTAGTCTGCACAGACCATGTAGAGCACAGAATAAACACAGGCAATCCCCGTCCAATAAAGATCCCTCCGAGGAGAATAGCTCCGAAAAAGTGACAAGAGATTAATAAGGTCATAGATGGCCTAATTAAGAAAAGGATAGTCGAGAAATCAGATAGTCCCTGGTCAGCTTCCGTCGTTTTAGTCCAGAAAAAGGATGGGACCCAACGTTTCTGTGTGGACATTAGGGCTCTTAAAAATATAACTGAAACAAATTCATACCCACTACCAAGAACTGATGATACTCTTGATCCCCTAAGTGGAGTCAGGTGGGTTTCAACTCTGGACTTAAAGTCTGGTTTCCATCAAATGAAAATGGCTGAAGCAGATAAACCTGAAACTGCATTTAGTTATGGCCAAGGTCTCTGGCAATACTGTGTGATGCCATTCGGGCTTAGCAATGCTCCAGCAACATTTGAGAGGCTGGTGGAAAGAGTACCGGAAATGCTACAATGAAGGATAGCCTTAGTGTACCTGTATGATGTCATTGTGTTTGCAACAACGTTTGATGAGGAAATCTCCCGACTAGAGGAAGTATTCAAGCATTTGAAAGCAGGAAACCTCAAGCTCCATCCTAAGAAATGCCGCTTGTTTCAGAAACAGGTGCTTTACTTGGGTCACATTGTAAGTGAGTATGGTGTGTGAACTGATCCTGACAAGGTGAAAGCAGTGCATGATTGGCCAACATCAGACAATGTGGGAGAGTTAGGAAGTTTCTTGGAACTATGTACCTATTACCGAAAGTTTGTGAAGGACTTTGCAACTATAGCTGCTCCACTACATGATGTGACAAAAAAGGCCAGAAGTTTGAATGGACAGTTTCTTGCCAGCATGCTTTCAAGACATCGAAAGAAAAATTGGCCTCAACTTACTTTTAAAGCTTCCAAATCCCTCACTACCGTACATATTGTATTGTGATGCTAGTAATGTCGCAATTGGAGGAGTGTTGTCTCAGAAAGTTGGTGAAAACGAACATGTGGTGACCTACTTCAGTAGGGTCCTGAGTAGACCAGAGAGGAACTACCATGTAACACGGAGGAAACTCCTTGCTATAGTAAAGAGTCTGACATATTTCCATCCTTACCACTATGGGGCTAGGTTTACCATCAGGACAGTCCACGCTGCATTACGCTTATCAAGATCTTTAAAGAACCCAAATGGGCAACTGGCACATTGGATCGGAAAGATAGACCAGAGTAACTATGATATTGAATATAGAGAAGGAAAATCTCATGGAAATGCCGACGTACTGAGCCGAAGACCCTGCAAAAATTACTGCAGACAAAAGATGATGGTGAAATGGAACCAAGTATAGACATTAAAGCAAGAACAGGAG
>NW_013667251.1:89209-90360 GCF_000517525.1 Limulus polyphemus | reverse complement strand
AACTCAACTTGCAGTTATACAGCTGCCTTGCGTTACTTCTTGTTTCACTGGTCTCGTTTTCATTGTCTGGATAACTTGAAGTATCTCCTCAAGGTACTTGTTGACTGGCTTCACTGCTTCTGTCGTTGCACTCCATCTGGTTTCGGACTGCGACTTAACAACCACAGGCGCGGCGTTTTTGAGTTTTTCCCAGCACTGTGTTGAACAAGAGGAGTTTAAAGTGACTGTGGAAATTCTGTGTACTAAAAAGTTGTATCGAGAAAGAATAAACTAGTTTTAAGTAAGAAAGTTGAAGTTTTTCGGAAAGAATTTATACCGGAAATTAATAAGCGAGCAGATACGTAACACAGCGAATAACTCCTGGAGTTAATTCCATTTCTATGAAATTAAATCTCAAACCGTTATGCCATACAGTGTCAAAAGCTTTCACTATATCGAGAAAGCAAGCGACAGCGCATTTATTCTGATTAAAACTATCTAGTATGGTTTCTGTAAGCCTAACTAAATGATTAATTAGATGTTTGCCGAAAATTTCTGAAACCGTTTTGTACTTCGGGTAATTTTAAGTGATCTCTAAGAAATTGAGATCCTGTTACTTATTATTTTTTCTAAAATGTTGCCTATCCAGCTGGTTAAATTAATTAGTTGGCAGTTTTCTGGTTTTTCTTCATTCAAGAACATTAATATATTTTCATGTTTCCACGAGGCTGGGATGTATACAGAATTTAGGAAAATATTAAATAATGCTGTTAGGTGGTCAAACAATTTCTGAGTACCTTTCTTTAAAAGTATAGATTGTATTTGGTCTTCTCCTGGTGCTTTATTTTTTGTTTGTCTTATAGCTAGTATTATTTTGGGTTTGATAATTGATTTAATGATCTGTTTTGCTATGTCATTATTATTAATTTATGCGTTCGTAATCGTGGCTGGGAATATTCGTTTACGTTATTGTAAAAGTGGTTGTTCATATCCGGTTCTTGATGTGTTTTAAATATTTTTTGTAGATGTTCTTTAAAAGCTTCGGGTTTTTGTTTGTTTGTGTAAGCAACTTTGTTGTTGATATGTAGTGTCGGGTATTTATATGTCTTTTTATTGTTTGTGAATATCTTTAAGTGTGTCCAAAATTTCTTTGAATCAGTATAATCATTTAG
>NW_013667251.1:68865-88626 GCF_000517525.1 Limulus polyphemus | reverse complement strand
GTACATGTGGTTTCCATGTAGTGTATGATTTATGTGGCTGTTGTTTGGGTATTGTTTTTTCAGTTGCATTTGATACGCACTCAGAGACTGTTTGACAGTATTTATCAATATCTGATGGTTTTTGTACGTTTCTAATTATGAAATTTGGTAAGGAGTTGTCTAATTCTTCTAATCGAAGACACAAGTTATTGGCAAGTGATCGTTATCTATATCATTTTCTACATGAAATTTTGAACATTTATTTGCACACACACACACACAGTGTCTGCAGAAGATTTTAATTTTTTGTTTGAATTTCGCGCAAAAATACACGAAGGCTATCTGCGCTAGCCGTCCCAAATTTAGCAGTGAAAAACTAGAGGGAAGGCAGCTAGTCATCACCACCCATTGCCAGCTCTTGGGCTACTCTTTTTACCAACGAGTAGTGCGATTGACCGTTACATTATAACGGCCCCACAGATGAAAGGGCCAGGTAAAGTTTAATATATTATTGTTGTATAAGCAGGTACTGGTTTAGGGTAGGGGTTCAATGGAGTCGAAACCCTACCCCACCCCTTCTGCCTATTATATTTCAGAAATTACTAACTGTAATATTGTGGCACAGCGGTATGTCTGCGGACTTACAACGCTAGAATCCGGGTTTCGATACTCGTGGTGGGAAGAGAACAGATAGCCCATTGTGGAGCTTTGTGCTTAATTACAAACAAACACTGTATTATTTAATGATGTAAGGTAGGCACAGATCCCATTTCTTCCAGAAACTAATAAAAGTAATATCAAATGTCAGTGTTTTATTTTATTGCTCTATTAATTACCGCAAAGGCTTTATTTTCCAGTTTCTCTGTAGTCAACACAGCTAGTCTATAAAAATCCGGTTATGGCCTCAGCCGATACAGATTATATCTAAACGAATGCAGGAATACGAACGTCAATCAGACATTAACATGGTAAATTTTCACTCCTTGGCTTTTTATCAGACACTAGTAGTATATATGTGGATGTGCCCTAGAGTTTAGAGATTTGGTTTCATCAAAGTTAGCTTAAGACATCTGATAACATATTCTTATTACAAAATTGATTTTTCATTAATTGGAACTTAAAATGCTCGCGAGAAAATCGTTTTCATATTGTTGATGTCCAAAATACGCGAAAATGCAATTGTTGTGAGTGACGACTTGAAAAAAAAATTAAAACAGGCATCTTATTAAAGAAACCTAAAATATGAATTTAGGTGTAGTCTTTGTTTTTTCTTCTAAATATAATTATGACTATTCAATTTTAAATGTTTTTCTTTAACTGTTTTTTTATATTTTTACATCAATCCCATTACTAGAATTAGAGATATAAATCGTTGGATTACAACCCAGCTGAACTACTACTAATAATTTTGTAGACTTTCTAATTGATTTTAGTATTAAAGTTACAAGTAGTATGTCGGTATAAATAAAAACAAAACAACGAAAGTAATAAAAATATATCAATAGTGCTAGTAGAAGAAGTATTCAACTAACTTGCATGAGATGTTAGCTTGTAGCCGAAACTATTCGTTTTCCAAAAATTCATTGTTTTTTTTTTTAGGATGATAACGATTATTAACTTTATACAAGTAATGAAAAAATATTTTGTAAATTTAAAAAGGTATGGGGATGGCAGTGCCAAAAATAATGCAAACAAGAATATAGGGATGATACAGCTATACATAGCTCATCTCTACATGACTTTCGATATTAAAATTTAATCTAGGTATTTTTAACTTCACTAGGATAAAAACATTGAGAAGACTTGGTTATGCTTTCTAAATACAGTCACAACACATGTATTTTTAATGTTCTTATTTCCATTCTTTGTTCCTTTGTATTCTGTTTTTATAATTTATTAATAGTTCCAAATATTCCAATTATGCTAACTAGTGATTGAAGCAGAATTCAAATGTTCATTACTATGATTTGTGACTTACTGAACAAGGTGAAGAGATATGAAGAGTTGTTTCCTAATATCAAGAAAAAATACACAATTGAAATATTATTACACACAAAAAATTGACGAAAATCAATCAAATCACTGAAATATAATTATAACAATTATATATATATATATTGTAGAAAACAATATTTTTCCCCTTATATGCTGATAGAAACATTTCATGTTTAATTTCACACATTTAGTTACACTTGTCATTTCATTCCAAAGTAACAAGGTTTAATTAACGTATTCAAGAATAGCTGTTTAATTTCATCAATGAAAGAAAGAACTTCATCTAAATATGTACTTACAACAAAATTACACCAATTCTGAGCATACTTATACAAGAAATTCCACATTAATTGTATATCTCAGACTTAATTAATAAAAAATTGTTTTTATTTATTTTAATATTTTTTATCTATTTATTTAAAGATAGATATATTTCATTATGGTTTAAGTTTTTAGCTATACATGTTCAGCAAGTTTTTTAAAAACTTTGTTCTAGTACAAATGACTAAATATAACTTAGGTAAACAACTGAAAATTTTGGTCAGAATAAAATTATTTTTGTAAAATTCATAAACATATTGCCATTATTAATCTATCAGGCCAATATAGAATATAATAATTCATAGTTTTTATTTAGTCAGATTTTGAGATAATTATCTAAAAATATAGTAACTACTGTGGAATACATGTTAAACTATTGATGAAAAAATGATTCTGTAATTAACATATGAAGGTGATAATCTCCTTATAAGCAAAAAAGGGCTCTTTGGTTCTATATCTTTTACAAAAAGTCTTAAAATTAATTATTTCAAACAAAAGATTTTTGCCAAGAATATCCATAAAAATGGATTTTTGTAAAGTATGAAGAAATTTGAGCATCTTCAAGAAGTAAAAAGAAACCTTAACTTTATTACAGAATACTTGTCTCTCGTTCTGCTGAGGGTCCAGTGACTGATATCATATATTCCAAATCATTATGAGAAAGGTCTGGTGGTTCAGTAGGAGTTAAAACTTTAAAATTAGTCAGGTCGAGGACAATATTATTTGTTGTATTCATAAAATCTTGGTTATTTTGGTACAGCTCTGGGACAGGCTTTGGACCATCAAAAAATTCATCAACTGGTGGGAAACTAAGATGACAAAATGATGTGGATGAAGTAAATTGAGGCAAGGCATATATGGAATGTGCCTGTATATCAAGATCATCATTACCTTGAGATGAATTCAACAAAATTGTATTTGATGCAAGATCTTGACTTTCTGAACCAGTGCTCTGACTAGTACTCAAACTAAGCATTGCTTCTGCAGCTAAAACTTCATCAGCCAATGTGTTCTGATATTCCAGTTGTTCTTCAGCAATAGATGACCACAAAGGCCTATGTTTGGTTTCCTTACTGATAAAGTTGTTGTTTTTACTTATTGGTGGGTAATACTTTAAACTCTCTGAATTGTTTTGCCTTTGAAACAGTTCATGAGAACATTTGATCTTGGCAACTGAAAAATTAAAATAACTGTTCAGTATTATTTTTAAAGTTTAATGTTTAAAATTTTCATTGCTTGTAATATGAGCTGTAGTGTCTCATATTTATAACAAAATAATAACTCAACAGCACTACTTAATTAATTTTGTGAGTATCACATACTAAATTTTCATGTTTTCTTAAGGAAACATGTTGAAGGCCCTATCTGTAACAAAAACGATGTATTTATCTCAGTGACAAGTTTTTTTGTATACAAATTTTAAGAGTATAAATAACCAAACATCTGACTGAAGTAGACATACATATTAAGTAGGTGAAATAATTATTTCCCTATTACTTGTAATATTTTTCTCTATTTATGTGCACCAGCATTAGAATTTATTATTTTTACAACACTAACCCCAGTGGCACAACAGTAAATCTGCCAACTTATGATGCTAGAAACCATATTTTTATACCCAGGGTGGGCATAGCATAGATAGTTCATTGTGTAGCTTTATGCTAACTACAAACAAATAAACATCAAAATCAAGCATTTATATAGTGAACTCAATAATATTTGAAGACTAACGATTAAGTTATCCCATCCTGGCATTTACCATGTTAACTGATACACATAAAAAGATACCTCTGCATTTTTTGTTAGACAGTTTCCATTGAAATGTACGGTTGTGGCTAAGCTTTCTTCGTCTATAATTGGCACACCAAGTTCGAACCTGTGTGACTGTTAATCCAGTTTCGATAGCTAACATCTGTTTTTCTTGCTGTGTAGGATATGGATATGACTTGTGGGAATTTAACCAGTTAAGTAATGTTTGCTTGGCCAATTCAGACAGCACCACAGTAGGTCGTTGTCCGTCAGGACAAATATTGGGTGGAGGAGGGTTCCTGTAAAACATAATAAATAAAGACGTATTTAAAAATAAGTTAGTAACAATGAAATCTTCTAAAACTGCAATGGAATTCTACAACATATAGTGAAAAAAAAACTATATTTTCCACTATCTCATAAAGACTGGATGCTGCAACGTTTTCAAACCTTTAAAGAAACATATACAATTACCGTAGACAATAATTTGAGAATGGTAAGACATCATAAAATGTTTATGAGATCATGGAGGATTTGAAATCCTGTGAACAAAGAAAGCTTTATGATGAGATGTATGAGAAAACCTGAAAACTTTGGGCCAGCGCCGGCGCTAGGGTATTTTGCACCCCAGGCAAGTTGTTTATTTTACGCCCGCCACCTCCTCACCTATTTTGCCCCACGGTTCTATAGCTCTTTCACAAAGACATTACATAGTAATATTTTTTCAGCAAAATATTTATTCGTATAAAACACAAAAAAAGTTGCAAACATAACTACATACATCCTAATGTAAGACATGAAATACATGTATAAGAAACAAAGTTCAATAATCTGACGAATTTTTACAGTTTCATAATAAAGTTGCACTTTTTGTGCCCTTATCTTTGCATATTGGCTAATCAGTCCCTTGATATCAAGTTTTTCAGTGATTTCATGCTCTGTGGACACAGTTGCTAATCCAATAAGTCTTTGTTGCGCCATTGTGGATCGAAGGTAACTCTTTATTAATTTAAGTTTTGAAAAACTTCGCTCACCACTTGCAATAGTAACAGGCAGAGTAAGAAGAATACGAAATGCAATAAGTATATTGGGAACATTGTCAATGAGGCTATGTTCACATATGACCTTCAGCACAGCTTGAGGTGGCAGAGATTCTAGTAGACGACGTGCAATTGTTTGAATTTCACTGCATAAGTCAGCAACATCAATATCTTTAGATTCACCATGCTACAAAGCTGATTCTAGCTTTACACAGTGTTCCATCATTTCTATATGTGTCTTACCTTGCAAGTTTTTAATATCATAGAGAAAACCAAACACAGAACTCAGCTGAAACAATTGCACAAATCGTTCTTTAATTGACTGTATTGCAACATCAAGTACTGTCTTCTGCCTCATATGAACATGCTGGCCTTCTGCTTCATATGAACAGGCTGGTCTTCTGCTTCATATGCTCACGCTGGTCTTCTGCTTCATATGAACAGGCTGGCCTTCTGCTTCATATGATCAGGCTGGTCTTCTGCTTCATATGAACACGTTGGTCTTCTGCTTCATATGAACAGGCTGGTATTCTGCTTCATATGAACACGTTGGTCTTCTGCTTCATATGAACAGGCTGGTATTCTGCTTCATGTGCAAATTGCCTCTTCTTTCTCTTTATGTGCACTGATTCTGGTTCAAAGGATGTAAATATCTCTAGCTCTTCTGCAAGTTCACAAGTATCAACTAATGTCTTTTCAAACCCTTGGTCAATTCTACATTCTATAAGAAATTTCTTGGTTTGTTCTAGTTGTTTGAAAACAGAATGTACGTCATATTCCTTTGCTTGAAGTTGTTTGCTTCTTACATTTACCTCAAACAGAATATTGTACCATACCGTCAGAGAAACAAAAAACTTGAAGTTGGAATACCCATTTGCAAAAGCTTTTGCTTCAATACGTGCTGCATTGCCAGACGATCCTGTAAGGGTAATGTCATCAGCAATTTCCATAATTGCATCATAGATATCGCCAATATGGTAGTGAAGGGGTTTTAAGGTATCAGTGCAACTTTCCCATCTTGTTTCACTTAATGGCTTCACTGTTAGACATGACACATGGTGTAAGAGAACATACCAGTGATGTGTTGAACCTGAGAAAAATGCACAAATGCGCTGGAATAAATCAAAGAAGCTTGTAGCCTCCAAGCAACGCCTGGCAGCGTCATTTACAACCAAATTCAGGGAATGTGAATACCAGGGAACAAATAATGCCTGAGGGTTAGTGTCCATGATTCTCTTTTGCACACCATTATATTTACCTTTCATGTTGCTGCCATTATCATAACCCTGGCCACGTAAGTTCTCCAAGGATAATGACAGTTCTTCATGTTGATGAAGGATGCTTTCAGTCATGAAAGTACCAGGTGTATCATTCAATAGAACAAAACCCAAGAAATGTTCTCTTACATTTATTTCAGCAGCTCCCATATATGTAGACTTAATAACATCTACGAAGCAAATCATCATTGTCATCTGATCAACATGGCTTACATCAGGTGTACAGTCTAGGATTATTGAAAAATACTTTGCAGACTGAGCAATTTTTATTATTTTTTCTTTAGTAGCATTAGTTAATAGCTGTATCAGTTCGTTTTATATGTCTTTTCCAAGTTAATGCACATGTGTCTTATGACCATTTATTTTACGCAGATGCTCATCCATGACTAAACCAAACAAAGCCAGATACTCAAAGAACTTCAAAAACTTTTAATTACCTGCACCGTATAATTTCTCATTTGTTACACGAAATGAAAGGTTTTGCATACCAAGTACTTTGCCCGAAGTTCAAAACAAACAAACATTTCCAGCAAGTGTTGATAAACCAAATGCTTGCCTGCTGAAAAGTTTGCAACAAAAGCAAAACACAGAGTGTGTTGATACTGAATGCTGCAGCCACTGACGATGCATTTCTTCCCCATTTGCAAGTCTCGCCTTATTATGATTAATAGTAAATTTTCTTCGATTTCCATCCTTAGAAAAGTGTAAATCTGTAACTTGTTCAGGTTCATGTTCGACCAGAATTTGTCGGAAATGCTCATTATATTCAAACCAGGTAGCAGGATCACCATAGTTCAGTTTACTTATTTTAGTAGTAGGTCTACATTCATCATGTCATGTTTAATCGCTTTCACAATTTATTCTGTGTCAGAGGTACTCTGATGTTCTTTATCTGGCTCAACTATTACGTCTGTGATTATAGATGCATGTGCTATTTCTACCTCAGAATCTATTTCATGTTGTGAACTATCTTGATCTTGAGGATGTTGGCAAAGATATTTCAGGAAAGAGCCCTCTTGTTTTGCTTGTTCCTTCTCCCTTTCTACTTTTCGTTTACGGTACTGAGCTTCAGATAGGCGTTTTTTATCCACCATTTTAATTTTCACAACAAGATGGAGTCTGCCGGCAAAAGAGCTGGTTAGAAATGCGAGAGTAGTGGTTTTAAGTTAGTATAATAATGATTAAGGTTAATATATGTTTTGCTTTACTATATAAAACAGTTGGCGATATCAGAGTCATAGTTTATTATACGCACACGCCTGGCAATTAGTTCTACATTATATCAGCACCAATACACGACTCCCTCTCTCTGTGCCCCCCAGTTGCACAGCGGTATGTCTACAGACTTCCAACACTAGAAAACGGATTTCGATACCCATGGTGGGCAGAGCACAGATAGCCCATTGTGAAGCTTTGTGCTTAATTTCAAACAAATCAAACAAAACCCTCTCTCTGCAACTCACACAATGCTACCTGTTATGCAACATAATGGCACTGACTGCATTGACGCAAGCTCGCAATTAGTAAAGCAATAAAATCAAAATACAACAAACTAATACTGATATCAATTTTGTAGATGTGCAAAAGTATTCAGTACGTTAATACGATTACTATTTAAGAGATTTTTACTATGTTAAGAAATGTTTCCTATGTTATTTCGCTAAATTTCCAGAAATTTTGGATCTATGTGTAGCCACCGATCAAGATATTTTTATTATGTTAACAAATGTTTCCTATGTTATTTCGCCAAATCTCCAGAAATTTTCGATCTATGTGCAGCCACCAATCAATATATTTTTACTATATTAACAAATGTTTCCTATGTTATTTCGCAAAATCTCCAGATATTTTAGATCTATGTGCAGCCACCAATCAAGATATTTTTACTATGTTAACAAATGTTTCCTATGTTATTTCGCCAAATATCCAGATATTTTAGATATATATCCAGCCACCGATCCAGATATTTTTACTATGTTAAGAAATGTTTCCTATGTTATTTCGCCAAATCTCCAGAAATTTTAGATCTATGTCCAGCCACTGATCAAGAGATTTTTACTATGTTAAGCAAATGATATAAAAATTATAAAATTTAAACGTAACACGAGCTGACCTCTTCCCAGAGGCACTGGGTGCAAAAATAAGCAGTGGGGGCAGCATATTGGCAGGGGCACATTACTTAACCTTACCAATTATAAAGGAATTAGTTTGAACGCATACTTTTGCCTCCCCACACAGTAAATGATTGTTTGGTAGGAAAGAAATATGCCTCACTACAAACCAATGTCTCAAAATATATACATGCTTCAGTATCCACGTAATGTAAAGGTGTCAAATAATTATCACAAGCTGCTTAGTTGTTAAAAGTTCTCGAATTATTTAGCTATCACTTATATGCATCGTTAGAATTGTTCTTCGTATTTCCTATTTGGAATTCAAAATTTTCCAAAATATTTCCAATGTTGTCTGTTTACTACGGTGGATTCTTTTGCAACTTTTAAGGAGCATATTTCTTCAGTGCATTCTTTCTGCATTGTGCAAAACAACAGAAAAGAAAACAGTATCAGGGTTTTCTAAAGTATTTCGTGGTCTGAATTTTATGATGCAACAAACTGCGGAGACCTATGAAAATATCTTTAGCAAAAAGTGTATATTTGTTATTCGGAATTCAGGAAATCAATAGAAAAACCCCTGATTAGATTAGGGTGTCATCTTACCCTCGACATTATTAATTTGTTTGTTAATGAACCCCGGGGGGGGGGGAGAAATAGCTTTTTCGAAAGTAATGGAAATTAGAGCTCATAATCAAAGTTAAGTCATCCAAAGATTAATGTATTTCAATTATTCTCAACATTTCGTGTTCTCCAGATGATTCTGCATAAATTAATGTTTATTATATGTATGTTCATTACTTTATTTGACGACAAGAAACTAGATTTCATGACAACGAAGGGTTACACTAAACTCATTATCTTTCTAAATATTTTGGTACGCTGTACTGTACAACGGGGTTGCCTAAATAATAATAATAACAACCAATAATAAATCCAAGTATCATAAAGACATGTCTTGCGCTTACCTTTGTTTAGTTCTTGGCCAAACCAGCACTCATAAAATAATTGATGGACTGTTCAATGAAAGTTTATGCTGTCTTTTCAATCCAATGATATAATCAATAGGTAGGCACAAAACGATGATATCATCAATAGATAGGCACACAACGATGATATCATCAATAGGTAGGCACATAACGATTTATAATCATAAGGAAATGTTTTATTCTTGGTTTGGTTTGTTTTTTGAATTTCGCGCAAAGCTACACAAGGGCTATCTTCGCTAGCCGTCCCTAATTTAGCAGTGCAAAACTAGAGGGAAGGCAGCTAGTCATCACCACCCACTGCCAACTCTTGGGCTACTCTTTTACCAACGAATAGTGTGATTGACCGTCACATTATAACGTCCCCACGACTGAAAGGGCGAGCATGTTTGGTTGGACTGGGATTCGAACGCCCTAACCACGTGGCCATGCCGGGCCCATTTTATTCTTGGCTAAACATACTACATGTTTCGACAGAACATTGGTATGTCTTTTTCAGGTATGATTAATGGTTTGGCATTGTAGGAATTTAGGTTAAAAGTATATTTCATTCAAGCTCCTTGCGACCCAGGCAAATGCTTAGTTCGCGTTGGGCGGTGTTTACACCTGTAGTATGCAGACATACCACGAGTTTTCTACTTTCTTATATTAATGTAGAAAATAAAAATATATCTTTTTTGCTTAGTCAGATTTTATGCAGTTTTTGCATAAACATGTCATGTTTTTTTCTAGTTATTTTTTTTCCATTTGTTGTTCTCTTGAAGATAATGGGTCGCGTGCAATCCAATAGATAGCGTGCTAGACTGTGAACCTAAAATTCCATGATTTGTTCCCATTACTGCACTTTGGGGTTGTAGGTGCATTGAAAAGGTCATATCCCACTACTAAATTAGAGTATCCCAAGAGTTGATGTTGCCTAGTTATCTTCCCTTTAGTTTATCACTTCAAAATTACAGACAGCTGATACAGATGGTCTTTGAGCAAATTTGTCTAATATATATATAAAACGAACTTGCAAGTAATATCTTCCCCATCACTGCACTTTGGAGCTGCGGGTTCATTGTAAGGGGGATAGTTATATCCCATTATTAGATTAGAGAAGCCCAAGAGTTGATGTTGACTAGGTGCCTTCCCTCTAGTCTATCACTTCAAAATTAGGGATGGCTAGTACAGATAGCCCTTGAGTAGCTTTGCCTAAAAAAACAAAAACAAACAAACTTGTAGATAATAGCTGCACTGCCTGCAGGAATACTACTGTAGCTTCACATATTGTTCAAGCAGGTAAATGACAGCAATGTCCTTCACTGGCCTATCAAATGCTATCTAGAAGTTACGGCATTCACTATGTTGTATGAGAACAAGCAGTCACATGGGTAATGCTAGTTATTATGAGTCATTTAAGCGTTTCTGCTAAGTCAGTAACGTATATGAATAAAGTTCTACATGGTTTTCAATGTGAGTCAGTCAATGGAAAGATATCTTAAGGGGGCAGATATTAAGGTGAGGCTATTGGGGCTGTAGCCACAGGCCGGCCCAGTCTCAGAAAAGGACCATTCTAAATAAAAAGACCTGTCTCCATTTTTTTTAGGAATATGTTAAATAAAAATAGTTCAACTGACTTTACTTATTTATTTGCATACAATTTGTAATGCAAATATGGTTGGTCTAAGCGAGGCTAGACCTAGTCACACTAATCAAATGACAGGCCTCAGCCAATCAAAATCCCCCCCCCCACATTTTCAGGATTCGGTTAGCCAGGCTTCTCCCTCACTGCTTGCACCCAGCTCGCTGTTTCTTATCGTATGATCAAGCAAGTTGGCCTCCAATAAGACTAGACCTAAGTACCAAGCTAGATTGAAGATATCTATATCATTCGATTCTTCATTCTCAAAGGCTTTGAATTTTGTTCAAGAAAACAGTTCAACAATCACTAACAAGGTAAATAACAGTATTTTAAGTTTTTGGAATATATTGTATCAATTATTTGTGTTTTTTGAAGAGCATTTGCAAATTGCTTTCCCGTAAAAAAATCATCATTATTTGTAGGCCTATATTGGCCCACTTATCAGCTGTAAATAATTAGTTGAAAACTTGATAAGCATCATTGATTGGATGGTGTAGAATATAAGTCATCAAAGTACAAGATTTGAAAGTTTTGAATTAACTACAGAAAGTGATATGTGATCATTTGTTATGAAACTATTAAGTAGCTTGTTCTGACAACTCTCACACATACACAAACAAGCATTCAAACACACACACACACACACACACACACAAGTATGCTTATATGCGCACACACACATATTACTCACCAATTGTTTGCCCCCAGTGGCACAGCAGTATGTCTGCAAAGTTACAGTACTAGAAACCGGGTTTTGATACCGGTGGTGTGCAGAACACAGATAGCCCATTGTGTAGCTTTGTGCTTAACCTTAAACAAACAAATAAAATAGTAATTGTTCATGTTATTTATTATACAGATGTATAAACACAAGAGCGATTGGGATAAGCTAAAGTAAAGAAAGAAGAAGAAAAATTAGAGAAAATAG
The DNA here is from genome assembly GCF_000517525.1 of Limulus polyphemus. Lineage (NCBI taxonomy): Eukaryota > Metazoa > Arthropoda > Merostomata > Xiphosura > Limulidae > Limulus > Limulus polyphemus. Next base: position 76,616 of record NW_013667251.1, on the reverse strand, counting down.
TAGCTAAAACTAGGAAGCTAATAGATTTATGGGCTTTGTCTTCTTGTGCTCAACCAAGCAACAATGTAGACACTAAGTCTGGATGCTGATGACCTTCAACCTCATTATATCAAATCAAGCCATTGCCCTCAATTAGAGAGTGCCAAAAAAGATAACTATCAACCAAGACTGTGAAAACAGTTACGTAGAGACTACAACCCTGAAGCCTGATAACTCTCAACCTAATGAAAATAAATCAAGACCCTACCAACTAGAACATGGACACAAGTTTCTGATTAAATGAGAGATTCTGTTTGTGCACCGAAGATTACTTCTTGACAGTACTGGTTGTGAAATTCAGTGCATCTGCAATTATAAATGCCAATGCATTTTTTTTGTGAGCAATTTTTTAATCAACATGACACAAACTTGCTGCATCAAAGTTGTATCATCAGATTTTTTATTTGCAAAACTGAAAGCAGATGAATCAATGAGGCTTTAACAAAGCAGACTGAGTCACAGAAAAAAATACTGGCACCAAGTTCTAGAGTGCATTCTCTCGATCATAAAGTTTCTATCATCCAGGGGGCTAGCCTTCAGAGGAAATGATGAAGTAGTTGGCTCAATGCACAATGGAAATTACTTAGGGATACCAGAGCTATTGGTTAAATATGATACATTTCTTTTAAAACACATTCAAAAATGCACATGTAAGGGAAAATGTCGTGTTTCATACTTATCATCAACTGTTTGGGATGAATTAATAGAAATTCTACACAACGAAGTTCTAACTGCCATATAAAAACATCCAAATATTACTCAGTGTCTCTTAATTCTACTCTGGACATATACCACACAGACCAACAGATAATAATCTTTAGACACTTATAAATGATGGCCCTGTAGAAAGATTTCCCATATTGCTACCATTAAGCAGTTCTCATTAATTTACTTGAAAAGAATGATATAAGAATTCAGGATTGCTGTGGGCAGTCTTACAACAATGTATCCAATATGAGTAACAAATATGTTGGCGTGCAAGTCTTGATCAAAGTGAAGAACCCCCTATCAGACTATATACCCTGCTATGCTCATTCATTCAGTTTGGTTGGACAATGTTCTGTGGACTGCTGTGGACTCGTCTTCCTGATGAAAAAGAGGTTATCAGGCACAAGATGGAGCACCTATTCAAATGCAATGTGAGCCTTAAAAATGGGGTACAAAGTAATAGTGCAAGTCCTCACTTTCATTACAGACAGTAATTTAAGAAAGTACATGACATGATCTACTACTACTACTGCTAGGCATACTATGTGAGTACCAGTGTGATATAAGTGTGTGTGTGTGAATGAATGAGTTGTTGAGTCTATGTGTATGTGATTTCTTTCTTTCTATATGCTTTGTTTTCCAAATGCAAATTTTTGTCTGTGTTAGAGCACCAGTTTTCCGATTCAAGAAATATCTAATATTGTTCATTTATTTGTAAAAGAGTCTTTTAGATTTTTTCCCCATTGTCTCCAAAAGTAAAACATCTTAAGGGTTAGTGTTTTGTTTTTACGTTAGTCTTTAGTTGCGACCATAATAGGCCCATTAGAAAACTTTAGCTCCTAGCCCATTTGCCCCTGTATATCTTGAGGGACTAAAACAGCTGGTTGATTCACTGATCTGTAGAATATAACATAACAGTCCAGTGTCTTGACAGAAGTACACATATTGTGTTTATGTTTTTAGACATAAATAAATATTGTTTTATATATCATCACATGTCCAGCCTGTTTACCCTCTTAGCGTAAACTGGGTCATTCAGAGTTACTCTGTAATTATCCTGTATGAATCTTCCATTATATACCTTTGAGGATATAAGTTAATCTAAAAAATTAGAGAGTAGGTAGAAAGGAGAAATTTCGGTGACATGATCACAGGATTTATTGTCCCATACTTTATCTGTTACTTTATGTGCTAAATTAGTTTAAAGTAATGTTTCTAACTGAAAGACTGACTTGTTCATAAAGTAGAAGTACTCATGACCAAACAAAGGAGAGTTTGCCGGCAGACAAAAAATATATTGGGTCCAGGACTTTTGCTAATGCTGCAGATGTCCATAACATCGATCAGCCTACAACTGTTGACTCAGTACAATTGGCAAATATCTGGTGTACCCAAACTAATAGATCAAACCTTACCCTTGAGGACTGATCTAAGCGATAAGGAAGTGAGAATGGCTAAAAGCTGATGAGAAGAACTGGTGCCTACTAAGTTTGAGATAACTTAGGGAGGTCACTCTAGGACTCCCGGGTTGTCACTAACCAGAGTTCCACAGCCCCATCTTCGGTCAAATCTACCCACAAGTAACAGTACGTCTGTATACACAAGTGGTGTTTCATGGTTTACTATAGATGAAGTCTAGTGCATACATGTCGTGTAATGTGGTTACATAAAATATACGAGAAATAAACTGCTTCCTGTCGAAAAAACAAACAGCATTAGCTTTGACAATGGTCAGTCTGATGGGGGATAAAGTCTGGGTGTTGTTTTGTAAGTACTGGTAATAAGCTATTCAGTTAGATATTTAAATGGTTATAGGTGTGGTAAGTGAATTGGAAGTGGCAGATGTTAGCAGTAAAGTTAGAGTTGCTTTTTTCATGCTGAGACAGAAAGCAAGTATGTGGCTACTAACACATCTAAAGTCACTGATTGACAGATTTGTAAATGATATACGCCCAATGCAGCAAAGCAACTCAGTGACTTGTTGGATGAATATGTTGATGTATTTGTGGGAACAGGTGACCAATTGGGTCAAACAACAGTGACTAGTCACAACACAAGTACCAGTCGGACACATTTGATAAAGCAACTGCTATGGTGGCTTTCCTGAAATACTGCAGACATCACCAATGTTGAAATACAGTGGATGTTAAAGGATGGAGTTACTCAACCTTTGGAGAGAACTTGTTCGTCTCCTGTAGTAATTGTCTGGAAGAAGGAAGGTATGCTTAGGTTATGCAACATGAGCCCGTAACACAGAAACATGGACATACTGTCTCACAGCATGGTGAGATCTTTTATATTCGTGGAATGCCCTGATCCTGGATATCATGTGGAAATTGAAACCATTTTCACTAAAACAATGACAAGATATGAAGAACAAGAAGCCTCCAATGGTGGATGGATGCCACACTTGAGGAGCTCTGGGAAGAGCAAATGAAAGACTCAGAACTAACATAGGACTCCTTGCTGGTAGCAAGGTAAAGCTTGATGAGTTCTAATATATGGGTATATAATTTATACAAGTAACTTTTGGTACTTATATGGTCAGATGCAAGCAAAGGAAGATGTGCTGTACCATAACTATAAAATATCAAGCTGTGGTACTCTGACTATGCTGCAGCTAGTGGTCCCCAAAGCTCTACAGCAAAAGAATCTCCAGGTTTTGCTTACCACAAAGACTGGAGAGTACCAATGCATTACACTTGTGCTGACATTCAATTATGGTTCTTTTGGCCACATTCAAGTCAATATAATTGGTGCTCGTGTGAATACTATAGGATCTGTGTCACCTAGAGAGAGAACTGGGCAAGACAGGGTAAACTCCAACAGAGAAATTTTGGATCTCCTCTGAAGAGGATAACTCTGAATACTGGTGGTCTCTATGGATCAGGGAGCCAATTTCAACATTCAACTGTTATCTGAGTTGTGTAAAGTGTTAGGTGAGGTGAAGATGTACACTTCATCTTATTACCTCCAGTCTGACAGTTTGGCATAATGGGCAATACAGATCACCAAGTAGATGCTTACCAAGTTGTAATCCCAGCTGAATGACTGGAATGAGTACTTTCCATATGTGAAAATGTCATACATAGCAACTAAGCAGAGATATACAGGTTGTTCGCCAAAGATACTCATGTTAAGGCAGGATATACTACTCAATTTGGACATGATATGTGGTCCTCCCACATAAGAACATGCCCCACATTGTTCACAGGAATATGTAAAGTGGTTAAGATCTACATTTGTTGCAATTGATGCATACACATTAACCTATAAACAACTGTGAAAAAGTGATAAACACAGTAAAAATGCTATGACAAGAGGGTAAAGGAATGGGTGTACCATTGTGGACATTAGGTCTGGTTGTGGTATGTGCTAGCAGCAAAGAAGCAAGTTCGATCTGGCTAGACTAGTCTGTAACTCATACTCTAGCAGATTAGTTACAGTGGACACAAGGCATATTAAAACACATGGAATGCAGCGATAATCCATGTCTGTATATAACAGATGCATCTCTCGTACAATAGAGAGAAGGATGCCATCCTGAGTCATACCAATTTATCCAACAAAGTGGAAAGAGCTGGCTGTCCATGATAAGTCATATGAGGAATCAATGAAATTAGAGGCAAAAGACAGCTCCAAGCTAGGGTAGTTATGTGATTAAAAACTTGTATCAACCATTGCTTTCTGAGCTCCTGATTGTAGAAGTGAAATACAGAGTATGTACGACATGGTAGGATTACCATTTGATAAGAGCTAGGCCAGTCAGGATTTGAAAGAATACTGATTGAAAGAATATGGATTCCTTGATTTTTGAGTATCCAATGTATGCACTATATTGTATAATAAACACTCAATCATCACTAGTTAGAATATTCGCCAACTTGCATGATCACTGACAGAAAGGAAGTGTCTCTCCTTGTTTTCTAAGCTATCAAATGATGTACAGAGTACAGTGTATGTACCACATTGTCTGATTTCCACTTGATCTTCACAAAGTTAGAACAGTCTGTTGATCATAAGATTAAATAGACCAAAAGGGTTTAGCCACCTCTCCTTTCCAAGCTGTCAAGATATTGGATGGTAGCTACTTGTTTATGACGCTACGACAGCTGCAGTTAATATACTTAACGTCTAGTACATCAACAGTTTGCACAACTGTAGATAATAGTTAGAATTTCAAAAACTCAGTTGAAAGGATTTGTGACCCTTGCTTTCTGAGCTATGAGGTAGCATTCCACGATATAACATAAGCACTACATTTTATGATTCAAACTTGATGTACTTCATGTGTTAGAATGATCAAGTGACTGAAAGGGCGATACCACCCGTGTTTTCTGAATCACCGAGTGAATTTTACGATGCACAAACATCATCTGATACTTACAGAGAATCATTCCCATAATAGTGAGAACTCTGTGGAGCATGCTGCCTGGTTGCTCACTATATATATATCTGGAAATGTGAAATGTATGCCGTTTCTACATGCAGTGATGGAGTTGTGTTTCTACTGAGTGTATACTGAGATACACTAATGACAGTACAAAAGTAATCACAGCTGATAAGAATTTTAGCTAAAATGTCTTAGAATTTCCCAAATTTTGCCAGCGGTTACTTATTTCATGCTGTCTGAATTGAGTTTGATGGCTCCTAAAATAGCAATATCATCACTACAAAGATGTAGCTTCTGAAGGTAAACTGAGAGCATTTGTTAGAAACTACTAGAGATTTAACACAATGTAATAGCAATATATGTAGATATAACTAAATATATATGTATGCGTGGGTGTGTGGTCTTACACGTAAAACACTTGCTTATTAGCAAATGTTTAGTATAAAATTCGGTTAGTAATAATTCTTCTTTTTGTTTTACGTGCATACATTTTGTGGGATTTAAAAGATTTAAAGGGTTCTCATTTTTTCACGCTTATTATTTACAGTAGGTTTCATTTTTCTTATGCTATCAATGTTTTTATTGATTAAAGGGCTTAATTTTCATCATTTCATATGCATATGTGTATATTTCAAATATGTAAGATATATTATGATATCATGTCTCGCATTTTCAAATCGATGTTAAAAACGGATTTTACCTGAAATCGTTGTTAAATAATATTAAATTACATATATATATATAGACAGATATCTATATAAGTATAATATTACTGTCTGTTGTACGTCCATGTAGTTACTTTGCAGGCTGTGGATGGGTATTCACCAAAATTGGTATGGAGGTTCATCCATTCGGTGGTACATACAAATTTTCAGTTTTGCGGTTCTTATGGGCGTTTTTCACCATTACCTTCCCGCCTGTGAATGAATCTTCACCAAATTTGGCATGAAGGTTTGATGGGTCCATGGGAAGATACAAACAAATTTTCAGTCTTGCATTTTGTGTTTTGCGGTTTTATGGTTGTTTTGCGTTTTTACCACTATTTCGCCCCCTGTTGATGGACATTCACCAAATTTGGCATGAAAGTTTGTTGGGCTTATGCGGAACTGCATGCAAATATGCGGTTTCACATTTTGTGTTTTGCAGTTTTTATGGGCGTTTTTTGTGTTTTTTACAATTACATATAACGAAAGTAACTTTTCATGTCCTAAGATAACTTTCCATTAATCATGAATTTACATAACTTCCGTCCTGGGGACGGGTACTCCAGCTATAGATATAATAAGGCATAATATGTTAGACCGTTCACTTCTAAAGTCGGCAGGTAATCATCGTTAGACTTTTTACTTTGTTTAGTCCATTTTTTCATTGTATGTATAATCTGTTAGATTACCCTCTTCTAAAGGAGTTCCGTAATCTGTATTAAAGTTTTATATTTATACATGTGTGTGTTTGTGTGCATTTTCATTTTAATTGTGCATAATGTCAAAATTACTACATTTTCTTCGTTAAAGATTTTTGTTTTGTTTTTGTGTGTAAATGTACAATATTTAATCATTTTAAAAGATTCTTCATTATATTTTCTTTTGTGTATACACACACACCTATATTTTACATCATTTATGTACTTACAGAAGGTTATTATAAATTATTTTTTCTTTTTACATCGTCGCATGTAATGCTTCGATTTTAATATTAGTGATTTCAAAGCGTTATTTTTGATATTGTTAAGTAAATAAACACAGCTGTTGATATTGTTACGACAGCGGAAGTCACGTGACGCTAGTAACACGTCATGAACTTCTAGAAGGATCCTGTCCCTTCCTGAAGTCTCGAGAGGCTACTAGATATGCGGCAGTCTTGTATATATAAGCCGCCAAAAAACGACGGCGAGAAGGTAATGTAATGTGTAATTGACGGTTGAGTCGACCACGTGAGACGTTCGTTGTGAATTATAGCGTTTGTTATAGCGCGACTGTGGAAATTAAGTGTATTGCAAAGTTGTATTGAGAAAGAATAAACCAGTTTTATTTAAGAAAAGACTTGTACCGCTAAAGTTTCATCGGAAAGAAATTCTACGGAAAATTAACTAACGACCAGAGACGTAACAAATTTGTATCAGAAGTGGGATGGAAAAAAAAGAGAAGAAGAAGATGGAAACGAGAAGCGGCAAATCAAACTATAGCTTAGCAGATTTGATGGCAGCAATACAAGAACAACAAAAGAAACAAGAAGAACGAGAAAAGAAACAAGAAGAAAGTTTACAGCAGTTCTTGGAGGAAAAAGAAAAGAAACAAGAAGAACGAGAAAAAGAGACAAGAAGAGAGATTACAGCAGTGGCAACTGGAACAAGAAAGGAAACAGGAAGAAAGTCTCCAATAGTTGCAGGAAAGTCAGCAGCAACTACAGGAAAGTCAACAACAGTGGCAAGAAGAGAGATTACAACAGCTATAGGAGGAGAAAGTACATAAACAAGAAGAGAGACTACAGCAGTGGCAACTGGAACAAGAAAGGAAACAGGAAGAAAGTCTCCAATAGTTGCAGGAAAGTCAGCAGCAACTACAGGAAAGTCAACAACAGTGGCAAGAAGAGAGATTACAACAGCTATAGG
>NW_013667251.1:60183-68855 GCF_000517525.1 Limulus polyphemus | reverse complement strand
AGTTGATGATGGTGAAATGGAACCAGGTATAGATATTAAATCAGAGCATGAAGCCACTGGATACACTCCAGCAATGTTGATGTTTGGTCAGGAACTTCGGTTGCCAGTGGATCTGTTAACAGGACGCCCACTCTTTGATAAGAGATCTACTGAAGTCAGCTTTGTACCAGGAGACAAGGTATGGTTGTATAATCCCAGGAAGACCAAAGGGAAGTCTCCTAAGTTGTCTTCTCCATGGGAAGGCCCATATGACATAGTGGACCATCTCTCAGACGTAACTTTCTGGATAAAATGTGGTCGGCGAGGTAAGCCAAAAGTGGTGCATGCCAACAGGCTTTGGCATTATCACGGTCCAGGACATTTCAGTTGGGAAACAGAACAAATGACGCTGCTGAAGACGTGCCACATGAAGAAGCCACCATCGAAGAAGAAACTGTACCCAGTTTTGAGAAGGGAAACAGTGAAGTCCTTGATGAAGTTACTACCACTGATATGACTGTTACCAGTGATAGGACATTTCCTGATAAAGCAGATGAACCCCACATGAAGCAGAAGCCAACGAGTCGGATACCAGTACGGAAGAAGATACGTCCCGTAAAATTATGAGACTGTGTTGAATTGTAATTTCGTGTTTGTAAATTCTGTACATTTAATTAAGTTATTGTTAATTGTTTATTGGTTTAATGTAAGTGGCTATTGTTCGAGGTGAACAATACTAAGGAGGGGGCAGTGTTACGACAGCGGAAGTCACGTGACGCTAGTAACACGTCATGAACTTCTAGAATCTAGATGGATCCTGTCCCTTCCTGAAGTCTCGAGAGACTACTAGATATGCGGTAGTCTTGAATATATAAGCCGCCAAGAAGCGACGGCGAGAAGGTAATGTAATATGTAATTGACAGTTGAGTCGAGCACGTGAGTCGTTTGTTATGAATTAGAGCGTTTGTTATAGCGCGACTGTGGAAATTAAGTGTATTGCAAAGTTGTATTGAGAAAGAATAAACCAGTTTTATTTAAGAAAGGACTTGTACCGCTAAAGTTTCATCGGAGAGAAATTTTACGGAAAATTAACTAACTACCAGAGACGTAACAATATTAATATACGTAAAATAACTGGAAAAAATGGGGGAACGTGCCCCTTCTGTCCTATGTGTTCGGTGCCTATGACTACACATCTATTCTTTAACATTTTAAACGACTTGTCCGTCAAGTAGTTGGTTCCATCAACGCTGTATATTCTTGAAATTCCTATATAAATATAGGGTTACTGTGTGAGTAAAATATATCTCAATATACCATACATATATTGTACACTTCACCACCTTACTAGGCCTAGTTTTATTTTTCTCAATTAATCCTTGCCCATAGTTACTGATGGTGAGTATAGGATTCCCTGAAACTGGTATAATTCAGTGACAAATTAGATGTATCTTTATTTCTAATAATCATTTAGTTTTGATTAAATGAATTGTTAATCTAAACAGCCTCAGTTAGTACTGTTTAAATGTTTTATCACTAGCTAGAACCAAAATTAGTATTGTGTGAATGACATTACCAACCTTTTTCTGATCCGGAACTTCATCAACGGGGTTAGTGGCCGACCTAAAGCTAATTCCTTTTCCTTATAATGAGTTTCATCCCAGATCGCCAGTACCTTCTTGTGGTCAGAAAAAGTGCCTTCCTGATAAATCAAATTGGAATTGAGTAATTCCTAAATATCTGATGACATAAATTAGCATATCAAATTAATGTACTACTGTTAATTATATACAAAAGGCAAGCAACTTATTCTTTAATCAACGTTTAACTTCCTTCTGATACGTTTATATATCTTAGAGCTCACTGTATTTGAGCTTTCACAGAAATAAAAGAAATAATTATGTTATTCATCCTAAAACTATTTTCTGAGGCCATGGACGGGTTCCATGTACAAAGTTTTCACAAGTGAAAACACCATGTCTTGGCAGTCGTTCTTGCATGTAAAAGCATTCCATATAAAAATATACGTCTTTACACGTCAGTTAGGAACATACATAACTAATTTCATATGTGTGGAACGTCTGTGACTAATGAATATTAGTGAATGTCCAATCATTTGGAAATTTTAGCAACAAACGAATTTTACAATAATACTTAATTATCTATACAAGTAAAAGTGCAATGGTAAATCGGGATTCAAAACAATATTTTAAATGCTACTTTAGTTGTTTCCTAGTTATCCTGCATATTGATAAGAATCTAATGATAGCTACTTCACAGTGCCCCGATGGGTTAGCGGTTAGTTTATGGACTTACAATACTAAAATCCTCGGTTCGATTCCCCATGGTTTACAGAGCGCAGAGAGTCCATTGCGTATCTATACGGTAAAGCACAAACAACTCACTTCCACCTCTGAGGCAAATACGTAATAATGATGTATCAGTACTTGGATCACTAATAGTGTACTATAATGTATGACAATGCAATATTAAAATAATTGAATACAACAATGCACAGATAACACAGTCAAGCTAACTGCATTGTTGTAAATCTGGTGTTAGTTAAAATAATATACTTTCATGACATAAACATTATGAGTACTCTTTATGTTTATATTTCCAATACAAGTTTCAGCAATTAGTGCATCTTGTCTGCATCGGTATTTCAATAGTTGCGCGCGACCTCGTCATCCCTCCTTTACTATGTATCAAACTGACAAAAATGCTACAGAATTATTCAGGGCTTGAACACTAATGTAGATACACCGATTTTACTTTTTTCTTCAGGGTCATGTCCATGAATGAAATGTTTATAGCGTTTAGTGCATTTACTCTATTTATCTTCTTTTGGTCGTTTACACATTAAATATTTCTATTCATTTGGTCATATACGCTCACCAACAGTTCCGTAGAAGAACGTCACTTTTTTTACTCGAAATGGTTATCAGTCAAGTATTTCACATAAAATACCCTTTTATGTACATGATACCTAATTTTGTGTGATAATTTTATGGTCTAGTTATAGGTGGACTTTTTCTTATAGTAGAAATTGAGTGGAGAGATATACTTAGGACTATCATCATCATGTATGGTATAGCCTATTGCGGTTTGTGAGTCGTTTTTATGTATAATTTTATCAAAATCTTGGAACGAGAAATCTATTAATCTGACATGGATTGATTTAATGTTTGCGTATCTATGCATGAATTATATATATTTATTGTTCTTGGTACTCTGTAAGCTGTGGTGATTACTGCATTTTGTATAGCCAATGCTACATTCGTCCAGGCACATTCCATTACTGGTCTTATGAATTGTTTATAAATTTTGATTATATTTTTAGGTGTAGCTCCTTTGTTTTTACCTGTCAGTCTCTTTACATAGTTTCCTCGTTGCTATACTTTGTTCCTGATTTGAGTGATATGATCTTTACAGGATAATTTGGAGTCATAAATGATTCCAAGAAATTTTACCGATGTGACGACATTTAGAAGAACTCCGTTCAAATATATCTCTGGACGATTTTTAACTGTTTTAATCGGGTTTGAAAATAGGACTGGGTTCCTTTTTGGAACATTTATTTTTATTTTGTATTTTTTTACAATATTCGGCTATTTGATTTAAAACAGGCTGCAACTTTGTATCTGCAATCTAAGGGATTACGGAACTCTTCCAAATCGCCACAACATCTGCGAATTGTGAGGTTAGGCTGAAATTAGGATCATTTAATGAATATCGCTTACATATATGACGAAAAGGATGAGGGAACACCCACCTCGGGAGTAAAGCACTCTGAGTAGGTGCCCTCCATGGTCTCTCGACATTTTCTAATTCTAAAAAGTTAGAACACCAGCGAATAACACCTGACAGTAATTCCATGTTTTTCAATTTATATCTTAAGCCATTATGCCATAAAGTGTCCAATGGTTTCTATATATCGAGAAATCAGGTGACAGTGCATTTCTTTTGGTTAAAGTTATCTATTATGGTTTCAGTTAATTTAACTCAATGATCAGTTGTTTGTCGAACTTTCCTGAAACCGTTTTAAACTTCAGATAGTCTTGATGAGATCTCCAGAAAAGTGGAGAGTCTATTATTAAATATTCTTTCTAGAATTTTGCTATACAACTAGTCAGACTAATTGGTGAGCGACTTCCTGGTTTATTCGCTGGTTTTCCTTCCTTTGGAAACAAGAACATATGCTTGCTTCCAAGAGGCTTGGATGTAACCAGAGTTGAGGGATGGATTGAATAATGGTGTTAGATGGGCAAACAATTTATGAGTATCCTTTTTGAGAAGAATGGTTTCTAAATTATCTTCACCTGGAGCTTTGTTTTTTTATGTGTTTTAGAGATGTAATTACTGTGTTTGTGATTTTACTTACATAATCATTTTCGTTTGTTTGTGAATTTTGAACATTAATTTAAACGCAGGGAACTTTATTGTATAAATGTGTTGGTTTTGTTTAATGTACTTGTTTACTGTATTAAAATAGTGAGAATCCATGTCTGGTTCGTTATGTGTTTTAAATGTTTTTCTTAATTGCTCTTTAAATAGTTCAATTTTTTTTTCGTTTGTATACACTATTTTACTTTCATGATTTAAGGTTGGATATGTTTGATAAATGTGTTGTGATTGGTTGTAAATCGTTTCAGGTGTGTCTAAAAATTATTCGGATCTGTGTGTTCATTTACTTTCGAACAGTAACTGTCCCAATTGTCTTGTTTTAATTGTTTTATTTCATTTCGTATTTTGCTCCTTAGTGTGTTAATCTGAGTTTTGATGTATTGATCTCCTGTATTCATATATTGTCTTCTTCGGTTACGGCATTCTTTAATCATGTTTATAATTTGTGAGGCTGCCATTTATTTTGAACTATATTTTGTTTTGTTTTGGTATAGTCTGTTTTACAGTTTTGGTAAAGTACTCAGTAATTGTTTGACAGTAATAATGAGTATCTGATTATTTTTCGGCTAAATCTATTGTTGATTCTGGTAATTAGTGATCTAGAAATTTTGCATATTCTTCCCAGTTTGTTTTTTTATAATTACATTTTGGTTTTCCTATAGGTTTATTATAATGGAGTTCGAGATCGAATACACATGTTATTGGTAAATGATCACTGTCTAGATCAAATCCGACATTAAAATCTGAACACTCACTACCAATTTGTGGTGAAAATATACAAAAATCCAATATATCACCAGTATTATGTGAGAAACCTGTGTGTATAGGAGTGTTATCATTCAACAACACACAGTGAATATTTTCTAAAATCCCAGTAACTTCCTTCCGTTTTGATTTGTTCTAGTTTTCATGCAGCGATACTCAGGTACGGTTCTACTTGATGAATGCTATAGCGGAAATCCAGCAATTAGTGCATAAATTAAGATTTGTTTGTTTTGAATTTCGAGCAAAGCTACAGGAGGTCTATCTGCACTAGCCGTTCTTAATTTAGTAGTGATAGACTAGCGAGAAGGGAGCTAGTCAACACCATCCACCGCCAACTCTTGGGCTACTCTTTTACCAACGAATAGTAGGATTGACCGTCACTTTATAATACCCTCAGAACTGAAAGGGCGAGCATATTCGGTGTTACGGAAGTTCGAACCCGTAACTTTCAGATTGCGAGTTGAGCGCCCTAACCACCAGCCCATGCCAGGCCGCAAAAATTAAGGTAACATTAGTTTTGAAAACTTCATATCATGATCTGACATAAAATATTTAAGTTTTTGATTCTTCTCGTTTTGAAAACCTTTGGTTTAACGTTAATAATGGATTTCAACAAAATCAGAATGAATTAGAATAATGCCTCTGTCTATATATGGTGCGATCCCTTCCCTCCCAGTAAAGGAGAACACTTTCCACCACCTCAAAGGTGCGTGATAACTTAGTATCAGAGGCAAATAGCAGAGAAAGCTTTTCAGTCTACATCCACAAGAAAAATAAAATGAAACATAATTAATATCCTTAATCAAGTTAATGGCTTTATTGGGTGATATGCTACGCCGCACTAATTATATGTCTAGTGATCGGGATTAGCTATTAATAATTTATTTTTCGTACGAAAAATAAAACGTTTGAGAGTGGTTTACATGTATTCACATATTCTAATATTAATAGCAAAAAAAGCGGCTTAACGTCTATCTAATTGTAAGCCTATATGAGATTTTAAGTTTTAAAGTTTGGAAGCGGTAAGACCAAACGCTTGGTTGAATTAGGCCTGTGGTTTATATTTGTTTTCTGATCAACTTACTTCAAAAACAATTATCTTACCTTTATAAGTCGATAAATCTCAAGGAAATTATTTTGTTGTTTGTGGAAGAGTAAATTATTAATAGCAGCAGTTTCGTCATTTTCAAACAGGCCTTGCATTTCGGACGATAACTTTATCAGCTCCAGCTAAGTTGTTACTTTGTAGTAAACTTGTAACATTGTTAGAAATCTCATGATCTACTTTTTTATTTTGAACACTATGTACCTCAACGATCTTGCTTATTATAATCTAAGAGCTTAAAGCAAATCAAAACTATTAATAAAATACAATTTGTTTAATATTATTTATACATTTAGTAATATAACACAGAATTACTTTTTTAGTAAAATTGTATCATTTCCAAAGTATGGAAGGTTACATTGTTTCACTATGAGTTACACCACACGCCTAATTATAGAATGAGTAGGAAATATGAATAACTCGTTAACAAAAAACATGCCAAAAATTTTGATTGAAATTAAACTATTCTGTAGGGGGAGGGCCGTGGTCCTTCAAAGCTGAACTTCATAAATAACATAAATACAATTCAGTGCTATTTGTTAATTACACATTGAGAACTGCACAAACACAAGTGATGGGTAAATAATATACAAAATTCTAATTATAAAATTTATAATAAATATACAGTAATGACAACGAATATTTTTGTTAAATGGTTGAGCAAATACTTATGAAAGAAAAAACTGTTGCTTGTTACAGTTGAACATCACACACCACTTGTACCTGCTTGTTACAGATGAACATCACACGCCACTTGTACCTGCTTGTTACAGATGAACATCACACACCACTTGTACCTGCTTGTTACAGATGAACATCACACACCACTTGTACCTGCTTGTTACAGATGAACATCACACACCACTTGTACCTGCTTGTTACAGATGAACATCACACACCACTTGTACCTGCTTGTTACAGATGAACATCACACACCACTTGTACCGGTACAAGTGGTGTGTGATGTTCATCTGTAACAAGCAGGTACAAGTGGTGTGTGACGTTCATCTGTAACAAGCAGGTACAAGTGGTGTGTGATGTTCAACTGTAACAAGCAGGTACAAGTGGTGTGTGATGTTTAACTGTTTTGAAACATTTCACTTACAGTATTTCATTCTTTCCTATTCAGGGGATTTTTTTTCAACTAAACAATTATATTTTAACCTCATCATTTTTTACTAGACGACACCTTATTTCACCTCATATATATATATGCCTAGTAACAAATGATCCGAAAAATGAAGAACATTCTAATAAATACATTTATTTATCAACTCTGCAATGAAATTTTATATTCTTAAATATCATGTTTTTCAATATTTATCCACTTGAACTTACTTATATAGGTGAAGTTTCAACTGCATAAATATGTTTACATGTGCACAATTTGTGATCAACTGCACACTAGGAAAACCACTGTTCCTATTAGTCCATCTGGTGATGTATCAAAATTTCAAAGCTGAGATCGCAAAATATATCGCATCGTTGAACTTATACTACTGTTTTTTTTTCATAGTCTTTTATTGCAAGGTTTTCATGGTTTTTTCCACGCTGAGTGGCATCTGTGATGAAAACAGGAAACTAAAGCTCCCTTCTTACTGTGTGTCCCTCATTTTGCAAATGCATCGAAATTCTGATGCCATAAGTTGCTTGCTTCTCTCCGGAATACATAACTTATTTTCAAACTAACCATATTTTCTAACTCATTCGTTTTTCTTCCGTTACTTGTAGTTTTATCATGCATTCCTCAATAGCCCTTTTTAACTCATCATAATTTAAATCTGGTTATAAAGGACAGTCATCGTAAAGCTTATCTCCTCCAAATTTCAACATTTCTTCCGTTTTCCTCAGACGCCTTCTTTCTCTACACAGGGGCAGTGTTTTTTGCATTCGGTAATTTGTTTTCGTCGTCGTTGGACATAACTCTTGAAAACAGCAGAATGGATTTTTAATGTTATATTTTTTCACACTTTCTTTCGCTACTCTGGTGTATACTGATACAATAATCCAGCTTCTTACAAGAAATGATGGTGAGAGCCAGAACGAGATTGTTTAAACTACTTCCCGCCCCAAAACTTAGCAACCAAGTGCGTGCAACTTTCAACGCAGTTGATAGTGCTGTCAGAAATTAGCCTATCTGTTTTCCTGGCTATAGCCTACATCAGCCATGATTTTCGCGAGTGTAAGACCTATAACTTGAACTGCCACTTCCTTGAAAAATAAAACAAAACAAAAAACAGTTGGCTTGCATATTGTAGGATCATTAAATATATGGTAAGGCCCATTTTGTTGCTATCGTCTCAATTGTTCAATTACATTCCCTACCTTTACCATCTCTTCAGATAGTTTAAATTGTATCATTTCCAAAGTATGGAAGGTTACATTGTTTCACTATGAGTTACACCACACGCCTAAT
>NW_013667251.1:56552-59183 GCF_000517525.1 Limulus polyphemus | reverse complement strand
ACTACATTCCCTACCTTTACCTACTCTCTTCAGATAGTTTTCGTCAAGAAGAGTTCTTCAGTCTTTCGTGTGTGTGTGTGTGTGGGGGGGGGGGGGTGCTTGCTTTAAAATCGTCCATTTTTGGCAGTGCATTTTGGATTTTGTAACCTGTTTTGCTGTAGCATTAATAACATGATTGCCAAATTCTACTGTTACGTCTCCGTTCGTTAGTTAATTTTCCGTAAATTCGTTCCGACGAAAGTCCTTTCTTAACTAAAACTGGTTTATTCTCTCTGAATACAACTTTGCGATACACTTAATTTCAACAGTCGCTCTATAACAAACGCTATAATTTTCAACGAACGTCTCAAGTGCTCGACTTCAACAATACTCAGTTCAATTACACACACTGTTGCCGTCACGTTGTGACCGTCTTATATATACAAGACTACCCCAATCTAGTAGTCTCCCGACAATTCACGAAGGCTCGAGAAGGACGTGGCGTGATACTAGTCACGTGACCTCGCTGGCGCAACACTACTTTCTTTACCTGTCTACCATAACAACACTTCTATATTCTTGTTTTTCAAACGCTCGAGTTTCCATCTTCTATTATTTTTATATACCGTAAACCATGCTTGTGTTTACTGTTTAGAAATCTTTCCACTACAATGCCATACGCCATTTAGGTGGAAGACCTATTCCAGTTTTCCAGGAACGATACTCTCTAGTGATGACTGTTGATGTACTGTATTCTGTAAGGAAGTGTTACAAAGCATATTCTTTACATTCATATATAACACCACGGAAACCAACTGTAGCAATGCAACCAGACGTTGCAGCGACACTGCACTGCATATTATTATAAAGTAACTAAACCTACTAGCATATTGAAGCGTGATGACAATGTAAATAAGTATAAAGACAACAAATAAGCTGTAGCTTGTATTTACATTGATACTATTATTTTAGGTGCATCTACAATTTTTTTATTTTCATAATGACTATTTTTTTATTACCTTTGATCACGAGATAGTTAAACATAAATATATTTTGTTGCTACCTGAAGAAAATGTAGCAATAGAACATTTAATACCTATATATCTTAATATGTATATATATATATATATATGTACCCGGTTTCGCTCGGGTTATTAGGTTCATTTATTCTACATGACAATACCAGTGTGTGTGTGTATTCTGAACCCATTTTAGCATAAAAGTATAACTTATATACTTTTGTTGCTCCTTTATGGGATGTGGCCTGTTTATAAAGTTAACCTTCCTTCTGACTTGTCTTCCGATTTTAAACTTAAATAATAAAAACAAACCTCTTTAATTGTCGGAGCCTCTAAATTAGAAAACAACAAATATATATTTTTCAATTTGGTAGTTTATACATTTCATTTTACACTTTCAACACATAACCTCTTAACAGAAATCTAGGTTATACTTTTATTGCTAAGCAGCATGACATAAAAGCCATTGTAGGAAAGCATTGTTAGCAAAACGCACCAGCTTTTACATGTATTAAAAGTTGTTATCTAAGGAACCACATCTTTACTATGTGGTTTTTTGCTCGTTTGCTTCAGTAAAAACATGTGCACGCACATGCACGCACGCACGTGAATAAGTAATGATTCCCAGGTGCACACCCTCAGGGTCCACTTAGTATGGGTGCAAAATTTCAGGTTTCTAGGTTCTTTCGTCTTGGAGTTATGGTGGTCACACATAAACGCCCTTTTATTATTATAGATAATCATAGACTTGTTCACAAAGAAGACGTATGCCAAATTTTACTGTTGTACATCAAGACGTTTGGAAATGAGAATGGAAGTTTGATCATGAGTTTTACAAACTTCTACAGACTGTCAGAGCTTGTGCTTTTTGTTCATAAAACATTATCTTGCTTTTAAGCATTTACTCTATCAAAATATATTTGGTACTTAATACTATATGCATGTAATGACACGGAGTCATAGCCTTAATACTGAAATCGTGGAATTCTAAACGTTTTAATGAATTCAGTTAAAGTTAATGAACATAAACAGGCAAAATCAGTTGTCATGAAATATATACACTAGTTCATTACAAAAATTAATTTGTAGCAGCTATTATGTTCCTAGAGTTATTGAGTGCATTTCTTCTGTGACGGATTTATTATTATATATTTATTTTAATATCAACGTTTGTTTGGACTAAATTTCTATTTAGAAACATACATAGCTTATACTGTTAAATGTGTATTGCGAAACCCCTGCCTATTCTCCAAAGTTATAGAAGATTCTCTAGAGTAAGAATCAACAATATATGTATGTATGTAAATGCTTAAATTTGTATTGTTACGTAATCTGAGTTTTCTAGAAAGCCTCCACACACCTATAAATATGATCAACGTTAGGCGCCAAAAAGAATAGCTATTATTAGTTTGTTATAGTAGTGCGCAATAAATTTTGGATGCTATAACTGTGATTGCTATAACGCTTACCAATCGAAAAACTTCAGATATTTGACCAGGAACCTTTACAACATTCGAACATTACAAATCGTTTAACTTCAGTGGATTCTCATCGGACATTAGTATTTTTAAGAAAGCATTACCTAACGTCACCGGTAGGAAAAATATCGGCGTGTGTGGCTGGGAAATAACGA
>NW_013667251.1:46171-55456 GCF_000517525.1 Limulus polyphemus | reverse complement strand
GATAGGGTAGCCTGGTATATATATAAGAGGGTGACAACGTGACGCAATAATGTGTGTGTAGACAGTGAGTAATTGAACTGCAGTCAGAGAGACGTTCTTTGAGAGTTATAGCGTTTGTTTTAGCGCGATTGTTGAAAATAAGTGTATCGTAAAGTTGTATTCGGAAAAAATAAACCAGTTTTATTAAGTAAGGACTTGTGTCGCTAATGTTTCGTCGGAACGAAGTTATGGAAAGTTAATTAACAAATGGAGACGTAACAATATCAAGGAAGTTCCAGACTAGAAAGAAGATTTTATATTGTTTGTAAGTTTGTGAAACTTTTGTGTATAAATCATTGTTTGTAATAACTATTTATAATAATTGTTATTGTAAATTGTACTGTTGTGTGTATATTAAAACGTATTTGTGTTAAAAAACTGTGTATCAATCTTGTTGGCAAATATCATAAACTGACAATATATCGGCATTCACTTAAATACTAAATCTAAAGCACAATTTAACTACTAAGTTTAAAGTATCATTTAGCTCAATTTCAAACCATTTGAAATTCTAATACGTAACATAATACTTCCTATCACATAAAAAATGAAATTCAACTTATTAAGAGTCATTTTCGAAAATCTAGAGGCTATTTGACAATTGATGTTATTTTGTAATGTTTATTCAATATAAGGTGGGACTATTTAAAATTACATCTAATTTTATTTCTACAAGTTGCATTCGCTGGTATGCCTAATTCACAAATGAGACTAAATAGTCATTTATTTGCATATCTTTACTACTTCAGTATTTTGGTTAAAAACAAAATTTACGGCGCTGAACCTATTAATACAGACTCTATATCAATCAACAACTTGCTACTCAAACAACCAAACAATCAATCACTATTCATCTCTAACTGTGTGTGTTTTTAAAGGTTATTCAAAATCCTCACCAACTTTCAAAAAAATAAAATTTATTTTTGATGATAAGCAAAAAATTATACAATGGGCTCCACCACAAGTATCGAAAACCGTTTTTTTTGGGGGGTTATAAGCCTTCAGGCTTACCGCCGAACCACTGGAGAGCTTCAAGAACGTTAGAGACGTTACATCTAAACACTCAGGAAATTTCTCGGCATCACACATCATCACTTTGTATTTTTTTGTGACTGTTTTGTAATAAAGAAAACAATACAAAGCGTCTAAACTAATACGCACGTATGCAGTGGGGGTTTTCGAGGGAATTTGTCCAAACCCCCTATTTTTATAACTTAAAAAAATACTGCCTCTAAATTCATGTTCATGAATTAATTTAGATGAATATATGGTGAAGTAAAACGGACTCAAAACCCCATAGATATGAAAACAATGAAACACACTACTGTTTTACATATATATATATATATTATTACTTTTTAATTTCTTCTTAGAAGTTATCAATTCCTTTTCATATTAAATGGTAAAGAAAGTGTCGATTTTGTAGTAGTAGTTTTATCCAAGCGCATGACGGTCGAAATGTAAAGGGAAATTTTGACTCTTACGTTAAAACATTTAGTGTGATATTTAATAATGCCATATGTGATATTAGCTGTATAGGGGTTTGTGAATTACCTTTACTAGGATTAACTTGTGTATGTTTTTGGAAAATCTAAGAAGAAAGCAACATTTTAACACAGAATACTTTTTACCATTTTTACCCTGTGTGAAGCTAGCTATATCTAGGCCTACCATTAGGTAGGTAATGATGTTAAAACTAATCTACTTCTGTATTTTAATTTTCAAATAATTCCAAAATTTATAATAAAACTGCAATAATTATAATAACGTTATGATAAACAGACAAGTTAAGCGTGGTTAAGTTTTTAAAGTGTAGAATGAGAAATAAGTAATTTAATTAATGGCGAACTCAATTTTAAATATAATTGGATCTGAGGTGTGAAATATATGTAAGGCCTAAAACTTAAAAAGTCAAAACTCGCATTGGTGTTTGCTGTGACAATGTAGTCATTGTTTCGTTTTAATAATGGTACGCATTTCTAAGATTTACAGATTTGTTAAATTGTGCTTCTTGCACTGAGTAGCAATAAATGCCTTTTTTACAAAGGTGTAAGTCAATAGTTAAACTTCAAATAATAATATTGTGATATAAATAAAATTAGGATTAGTGCTAACGTTCACATAGAACATTAGCTTTGCCTGGCTTAAACATTTTTTTTACCATAAAATTGCATAACTTTCACTGTAAAATTGAGTATGAAATTGTGTCTGTACAACCTGTGGAAAGTTGCATATGGTCGTTTTAACAATAAAAACCATTTACAAATAAAAAATCAAATATCCTTTGAAAATCCATTTGCGCATCTTAATTATAATACGTTTCAAAACTAAATCAACACCAGAAAAAAATTGCATGGTGTCTATTCTACATCACTTAATAACAAAGGATAAAAAAATGCATAGTGGGCCAGAATTATTTGTAATGCTATGTGGCTGTTTGCATACAAAGACACCTGGACAGACTTAGATGGGTCTTATTGTGCACTAGTTATTCAATTTACATTGCGTGAGATGGAGAGGACCTCTCCATGATTGAGAATTTAAATGTAAGTAGCCTTATGCCAAGTAGAAGACATCACCAGTCATGTCTAAACGTGTTCTGCCGTGAAAATACAGCTACAGAAAACCGCTATTTTCAGGTCAACTGGATAGGACGTCACAGAAATCAGGGGTCATTATTCACCATCTTGAGTCGGAGATCTTTGTTCAGGTCAAAGATCAAACTCGTATTGAACAAGCATACTATTAAAAGCAAATATAATACTAAGTACTTCGGTAAGGTTGTGCTGATCGGATGTCAATCGTTGTCAGGGTTAGTGGCCTATATCATCATCTAAGTTTCATTCTTCATTAGTTAATTTTTTAATCACTAGCTAATAATTACTAAATACTTTTTTTCCCACGTTTCAGCTGCAGTTGGGAAAATTACGCTTAGTTCAGTCGGAGTTAAAATTTAGAATAACTGAGAGATGAAGCTTCCATACTACTGGATAGTGCTGACAATATTTAACGGTTTTTCTTAATGATTTGTATTGACATATTTTGCAAGCGCATAAAAAAAGTAGTCTTGCCTCAGACAAACATTTTTTCGGGTGTAAGTACAAAATTTTGAAAAGGTTTCTAATTTCTATTTTGATTCATAAAAGTGCTAATGTTTCTCAAATGTTTTAACATTCAATGCTTAACCTCGTCATTACAGCCATTATAACTAACAGAACATTTTATTTTTTGTCTGCTCTAATACAAATACCATGTTAATTTTTTTAATGAGATCTATTTATCCGCTTTGATGCTGTGTTATTACAGTTTTATTTTATCAGCTTTCAAATTTCAAGTGGATTTCATTGCAAACCAACTGAGGAAGCGAATCTAATTTTAAAACTATGTATAGATCGTCTGTAGTACAGTCGTTTTTTGTACTTTGTGTATTTTTTTATCATAAGGTATTTTAATATGATGTAGATATATAAAATTACACTTATATCAAACATAACATCGTCAATGTCACCAGGAAGTGTTGAAATGGTCCTGTAATGCCTGTTTGGATTGCTTCTACTAATTAAGTACAATAAATAATAATAATTACGATTATCCACTTTCTCTGTAGAATCTACGGTGTAGACAGATGCTGCATAATAACATGTCGAAAACTTTGGGACTTCAGAGTCAACAGAACACAGATAGCTGGAACATAGATTATTTGACGAAATCCAGAATTGTGGGTAACAATTTTAATGACATATAAATTAATAGATTCAATCTCGTGCAAGATCATACATCAGTTTTTATGATGAGAAAAAGATTAAACTTAACACTAACAAGAAATTCATACTGATATAATTACCTTTTTATCCAAATCTTTTATAAAGGTAAAACTTATTTGACAAGTAATTTCAGGCAAATACGTCAGAAAAAGTAAATAAAGTGAGTGAGTCTAACAGCAATATACCAGTTAAAAACCACTTATTTAATTTTAATCCGATCATTTGTGATGATTAAGCTACACACACACAGTGATTTTTATATACTTCAATACGTGTAGCTGGAAGCTCTTGACCATGCCAGGAGCAGCGTTAGAAAACTACAAGAAGAATGGAATGACTTACAGCGTTTTTTTACGTTGAATATCTCCGGTTCGAAGGTGTGTAATTTCTGTGATCTAAATCATATACTTGACAAAAGAAAATTATCAAAAAGTTTCACAAACAAAGTAGTAAAGTGACAAATTTGAAGAAACGTTGGATGTATACAAGAAAAAGAGGGATGAAACAAATTAATATTGGGAGTAGGTGGGTTCAGTATGAAATTGAATTTATAGAAAAAGCGATTTTTAAAATATATCTTTAGAACAACAATAAAACAGTTTGAGCGATTATTATTTTTCAATTGTTTTTTTAACCAGTGAAAGGAAAAATAGCTCAAAATAAGAAATGAGGACAATAATAATGACTATGTAGTAGATCTTTAATTGTAGAAAATGGCAGAAAACATTCCTTAATTTTTAGCAGAATATGTAGGTTTTGTCCTGATGCGGACTAAATATCTTAATATGGCTTATATTATTGTTTTTAAATAACAAATAATAAGCTGAGATTTCCAAATTATTTAGGATTCTGATAATAATCACCTCGTGGTTTCGAAAACACACATGAAGAAGATTCAAAGACACGTGTCCCAAATCCGTCAACAGGTGGCGTTTATTTGTGGCCCTGCATTAACCGATGTGCAGAAACACATTCAGTGTTTCCGTTTAGGTAAGGGATGAAATGAAGAAGCAAATAATTTATATCTAGCTCTTAATGATATCTTTTATGGCACACCTATATGATTAATACTATTTGCCACGCCAAATTCGACTATGGTGTTCTGTTTTAATCCTCATAACGGTTAAAATGCATGTACAGCCAACTGTGGAGCTTGAAATACCTCATTATGTTATCGAGTATGCAAAAATAATTCATTGGAATATCTTATTTGTTTTTGGGGAGTTCCTTATTAACTTTATTTTAATACCGTGTTTTTTGCTGATAGAAATGTAGTTTTTTGTTTCTCTTTCAGATCTAAGCAAAGCACAAACAAAGATTCGGGAACTTTCAACAGAAGTAAGCCACTGGAAATCACGAAGCGATGCTTCTCAAGCGGAGTGCATTACGGAGAGAGAGGTAAACTTTGTCTTTCTCATCGACTAATATACTTTCTTTCTTTACAAAATCCTCATGGACTAATATACTTTCTTTCTTTACAAAATCCTCATGGACTAATATACTTTCTTTCTTTACAAAATCCTCATGGACTAATATACTTTCTTTCTTTACAAAATCCTCATGGACTAATATACTTTCTTTCTATACAAAAGCCTCATGGACTAATATACTTTCTTTCTACACAAAATCCTCAAAAGTTGTTTTTCAGAAGAGAAGTTTGGAGAAAAAACTACATCAAAAACAAGTTTTTAGTTTGTTTCAGATTTTAAGATGACGCTTACTTCCATGTTAAATGTTTGTTGAATTTTAGACGATGTAAATTTATTTTGTTACAGACAAGATTCCAGCTACAGTGTCAGAGCCAAGAACTTATACAGCAGCTGTGCTTTCAGTCAGAGTTTTGTGCTAGTATGGGTACCACATGCTGCACCATACTCTGGAATGTTTCTCAGCGTGATGACGGTGTTCAGGCAATGCTAAGTAGTGTAAGTATCATTGTGTAATATGTAAGCTAATAATGTTGGCATCCGTTTTAGCGGACAGTATCGTGATTAAGTTTCTACAACAGGTCATTTGAACAGCTATAAATTGTTCACACGAAGTAATTTTAGTCATTATATTTTTAGCAAAACAATATAGACGCCTATATGGACCTGGTGATTACAACTCTCACTAGTTACTTGGCAACGTACGCCGAAGATAGTCAAGAACCCAGTCAGCCTGAGGAAAGTGAAAAGGGATTCGTTTTGGCATTATGCGGCACTGTTACAAGTGAGGTTTCATGTTTGCCTTGTTTTCTGTGCAATGTTTGTTTTGCTTTTCGCACCACTTCCCGCCAAACCAGAATATTTTACATGTGTCTTTGTGAAGTGGTTTGAATAAAAAATTAAGAAAAGTGTTCCAGTATTCGTGTTTATGATCATATTCGGTCAGCTTATATACCTATTTCCCATAAGTCATTGTTTTTTATCGCATTTTCTGGCAAGACGATGTATAATAGACTATCAACTGCATACTTGTGATTTTTGTTGAGAGTTGTCGCTGACGATCATTGAAATGTATGTGAACACCTTTTAGAAGCTGGCGAAGCATGAGTACAGTTATACTTGTCACAAAATATTCTGTTTTTAATCACTACATGCTTTACCTAGTCCCTTTTGGATTTTCAAAATTAGAAGAGTGTATAGTAATAGTATTCCACCACATTATATTTTTCATATACATTGCCAATGATGCGTTTTGCTCAATCCGATACAGTTTAAAAGTCAACAGTGAAAGTCTAAGACAGCGTTTTTCGAACTGTGGGGCGGCCTTTGGGCGGGAGAACCCAGAAGTAACGACGGAAGAAACAGAAGAGTTGGAGACGACAATAATCTAAGACAACTATCACTTTGCTCTCAAAGCTTTTTTCCCCCTTTGCTCTCACATTTACTTACTTCCCACAAGCATTTTTCCATAGCCTATTCTGTAGCTTTGTGCTTAATTACAAACAAACATTTTGCAGAAAAATATGCACCTCAGTGGCACAGCGGTATGTCTGCGGAATTACAACGCTAAAAACCGGGTATCGAAACCCGTGGTGGGCAGAGCATAGATAGCCCATTGTATAGCTTTATGCTTAACTTCAAACAACCACAGCAGAAAAATAAAATAACCTAGCAATGTTAACGACTATTTTTCTAATGAGTGAAAATAACATTTTAAACTAATAAAATATTGACAATTATCACATTTTGTCAGGATTGTCTTGAAGTAGAGTTAAAGAAATTAAAACTTAAATATCTATATGTGGTATAAAGGGCAGCATTTTGAATGTTTGCTAATATCTAATAATTACACAGGCCTGCGATGATTTTATTGTCATGAAATTTTTAGATGTTCTACAGTAATCCTGTACGCTGAATCCGAATATCATATCCATTTTTCTCCATCACCACAACATGTAGTTTTGAGACTAAAAGACGTAGATTTCACAAAAAAATAATAAGGATGAATGAGGATGCATGATATTCGTTTGACATTAATTTTTTTCAGTTTGTTTGCATTTTTGTTAACAAGAATAATTATAAAAAATGTTCATTTTGGTAAACTAAATAATAATTTGATGTAAGAGTTTTTTTCTTCCCGATTTATAAAAAATCCTTACGTGATAGGAAAAAAAATGAATATCATTTTCGAAATCTGCGAAGCTGAATTATTGAAAATCCATTATTAAAACCAAAACAACTTTCATGAAGTTTAAATTCGCAGGTCGGTGTTATTCTTTGACCGGCAATGTCTGACTTTACAGTATATACATAAGAGTTGTCATAGATGTAATGTAACAGTGTACTTTTATAAAGCATAATTACTCAGTGAAGAAGATAATGTTTTGTTTGTTTTGATTGTAATTAAGCACAATGCTACACAGTGGGCTATCTGTGCTCTGCCCACCACGGGTATCGAAACCCGGATTCTAGCGTTGTAGGTCCGCAGACATACCGCAGTAAAGAAGCACAACAAATTAAAAAACAAGAATTAGTACACTGAAGGAAATATTAGAATACGAATACATGTGAAAATAAAAATAGTGATTAAACAAACCATGTTAGCACGTGGTTTCCTATATCTTATACGAATCGAATCCTTGTAATTTCTGTGAAAAAGGCGTAGCACTTTATTTCTATCTTAATAGTGAATGGGTTATCAGACCTTGTTTATTAATAACGTACACTACCGCAACTTTCTTATTGCAATCGTTGCAACACGAAGGTTTTCAATATTTGGGATGCTTGTTCCTTTTTCTGTTAGGCATCTTTATCCTGTTCTACCTACAATTCACATAAATTAGAAAGAAGTTGATAGTATTTCCTGTACATAAATTACTCTTTCAGAAGATACTAACTGACGTAACCGTTCAACACACGGGACAAAGACATAGGGGGTTCTCGAGGGTTAGCATAAGGGGTCATATACGAATAACGACATCGCTATGTCACTTTTCGTAGGACCGTAGAAGTACCTGCCACGTTTGGTGACAAGTGGTACACCAGTTTGCCAGTAACGAGCGAACACGAAGAACACACATACACATAAACTTTTGTCAAATAATGGCTTAGGTTACTTAAAACAGGGTTGACTTGTTAGCATTTCATTATTTTAATGTTAAGTTTATAAGAGAAACAAATAGGGGGGCAAACTAATTTTTAAAGCCTTTAGCCTCCGCTCAACACCTAGGAAATCTCGTCAAAAAGAGTATACATGTTTAGTATATATCTAATTATACTAGAGAAAACACGTATAAAAATAATAATATATCGTTTAATATTATTTCACGTATTTTAGACATTTTCAGAAATATTCCTACACTATTCCATTCTAGTTTTCAGTCGTGATTAAAATTCAATAATTAAAACTGATATTAATTCCTAGATAACCCTATATGTTAGACCTGTACTGCTACTGAATTAGTTCCGCCAAGTGTGTATATATACAAATGTGTGTGTGTGTTAATAATCTTTACTTAATACGAGTATGCTTTTTTTTCTTGTTTTTTTTTCCTTTGTGTGTCTACTCGTGTTATTTACTTCTTACAGATATAGCCGCAGCATCTTCAGGCAGGGAGTACCTCATGCAGTTCAAGGACAGCTCAAGCCTTGTGGAAACATTGATATCCCTGATCAGTGTGTTTAATTCAACTGTGACTGCTCAGTTAAAAAGGTGGATGTCATTCAATTAATCACCAAAACGCCAAAAATACTTTTGAAAAACAAGGATGTAGATGAGGGAGGGGGCTTCAGCCCGTCATTTTCAGCCTTAATATAAAATCAATTATCGATAAATAACATCACCCTACGCGCACATCTACGCCCTTGAAAAAAATTACAAACGTTTAAATAATGTTTGGTCAGTTATGTATATATGTATATCTATATATATATATAAAAGAGGAAGTTTGTTTATTTGTTCATTTGTTCGCTATAGGAAACCAAACCGTTGAACTTGCAAATTTTAAAGTAACTTCATAATAACCGGTTTTTACAAGAAATTTAATGGTGCTATT
>NW_013667251.1:44769-45808 GCF_000517525.1 Limulus polyphemus | reverse complement strand
CGCCATTTTTTGTAATAAACATACAAACATAAGCACGTTTTGCACATGGAAAGCGTTATGGCGGGATACACTCAGATTACCTTGCTGTCAATTCAGTATTTCCAAAAACAGTTTTCTTTAAATAGTGCTAAGTGGTTTCATAAGTGATTTATTAACTTTGTGAATTGCAAATTATTGTTTAGTGATACATGATTATGCCACCCAAGAAACGCCCTTTCTATGGAAAGTCTTCTTCGGCTAAAAGAATGCAAGCACAAAGAGCAGCTGAAACAGAAGAAGAACGCAATTGTTTAGTGATACATGTGATTATGCCACCCAAGAAACGCCCTTTCTATGGAAAGTCTTTTGCCGCTAAAAGAATGCAAGCACAAAGAGCAGCTGAAACAGAAGAAGAACGCAGTCAAAGACTTCAAGCACAAGCTGCAAGACAGGCTGCTCAAATACAGGAAGAGACTTTGGAACAACGTAAAGTTAGACTTCGATCTCAAGCTGAAAGGCAGGCTACTCAAAGACAGCAAGAAACTGTTGAACAGCATAAAGCCAGAGTTCAGTCAGAATCATCAAAGCAAGCTGGATATAGACAACAAGAAACTTCTGAACAACGTCAAACCAGACTTCAAGCACAAAAATTAAGACAAATAACTTAGAGAGAGCAAGAAACAGAGGAGCAACATGATGTACGACTTCAGGCTCAAAGAACAAGACAAGCTCAAATACGATCTAATTTCAGATAAAGCTTTGTTTGATTAAATGCTTTTTTATTTCTCGCATCACAGCTTTTGTCTACTTACTAAATAATTTGCTGAAAAAATACTGATTTATACATTTCAAATCTAAATTTTCACTGTGCAACGCCGGGTAACTCAGCTAGTATATATATATATAAACGTTAAATCATGAATAAATCAAACTATTAAAATATAAATGTTACGTTTGAAAATACTTTTTGTGAAAATGATTGATTAAAGTAAAAGGCATTATCTTAAAATCGAATTAGGGTTTTAGTATTTTGATCAAAAGACACCAAGCTGCTTACTAC